>NC_067399.1:431360016-431660016 GCF_016432865.1 Antechinus flavipes
TCTTTTTATTTCTTCTACTTTTCCCTTTCTCCTTCCTCCTCTCCTCTTCCTTTATCTCACTCTCTGCTTCTTTTTTCTCTTCTTCCTTCCTTTTTCTTCATCCTTACTCTTCTTTCTTTTTTTCTTTCTTCTTTCTTCTTCCTCCTCTTCTTTTCTTCCTTCTTTTTCCTCCTTGTCTTTTTTTAGCGTCATCACAAGGAACTCCCCCCCACCCCATGGCCTTTTAGTTGAGAACCAAACTCAGAATCAGGAAAACATAGGTTCAAGTCCTACCTCTAAACATATATCAGCTGTATGATCATGGGCAAGTCGAGTGTGTTCTAGGCCAAACCTTAAACTGTGGGTCACCTCCCCACAGTTAGGGGTAAAAAGTTTCTGAATGCAATGAACAAAAATTAATTCAAAATCAAATGTGTAGTAAATCTGAGGTGTTTCTGGCAGCACTTGCTCATGTTACATTGGATAACTTCACTGTAGCCTTGGTTCTGAACCCCCAACATGCACACTTTATACAGCACATGAAGGAATGCTACTAAAAAATCTTGCTCAGACTTCAAGATGAAGCTGTGTACAAATTTCTCAGGTGAAAAGTTGTCATGAATGGAAAAAATTAAAGAAGCCCTCCTCTAGGCAACTCTCAAGCTGCAGAGAAGAGGCAAACTTTCATGTAGGAAGAAGTTCCTCAGGTGGGAGTTCCCTGTATCAATTAAATCACAGATATGGTCTCAATCCCTATCTCCAAGAAGGACAATAACATCTCACATTTCTCTATTCACATTAATGTTTAGAGAGAACTTTCCTCACAACTCTCTGAGGTGGAGTATGGAATGTTAAATACTATCTCTATTTTACAGGAGGAAACAGAGCACTTAGAGGAGTGAAAAATCATATAGCTGGGGCAATACTGGGATTTGAATCTTATTCTTCTAAGTTCAGTGTTTTCTAGTGCTGAGATTCTGTAATTCTATGATAGCTGCTTGATTTTTTCCCTTACTTTTTTTCTCCTTTGCCAGGTTTTGCACTATATCATAAGGAACTTGAGAAACTCCCCTTACACAAAGAACCCAAATCCCAGAGTCCTGTTTCTAAAGAGAGACATAAATGAAAGACATTGGAAAGCAGTCTGGTTGCAGGATTTCCAATCATGCTGTCATTTGCATGCAAAGGACATCTTCCACATTGCTCTAGTTCTCCATCCAGACAGAAGGCTACAGAGGACAGAGGTTATAAGAAGATGAGGCAGTTGGGAAATAGAACACAAAAAAGCTGCTTCTCATAGAAAGCAAAACATGGAATAATAGAACCTTCTTTAACTTTTTCCACTCGTGATCCCTTTTCACCTGAGAAATTTTTGCACAACCTTCTCTTAAATCTGAGTCAAAGTGTTTCTAGTAGCATTATTTCATCTGCAGTACAAATTGTTATATGTTCAGAACCAAGGCTACAGTGAAGTCACTCAATGCTTAGTGCATGCATCCCTGCCTTCCATGCTATTCTCAATAAAGGGCCATTCAGTCTTTGCTTGAAAAGCTGCAATGAAGAGGACTTACTACCTAACAAGACAGCACATATCTATTGTTGGCTACTTCTGATTGTTTGGAAATTTCAGTATTGATTTAAATCTGCCTCCTTTTGACTTCTTTCTGTTGATGCCCTTTGGAAAAGACTATTAGGATTCTTACAAGGTGCTAAGTGGAATTGAGGAGACAATGGTTAAATCTTGTTTAGCATTGATTTAATCCTACATAGTGACATAATGATTGGTGTATACTCAGTGTGGGGCATATAAGGAGAAGCTGTCAGGGCCAGAAAGGACAAGTGCACTAGAGGAGAAGCCCACTAGAAGCTCTCAGAGGAGGAATCAGATTCATTCCATCTTCCGCCTTTGTGCTGGCTGGAGGATGAAGCTGGCAGAGACAAAGAACTAGTGGCAGGAGCTCTCAGAACCAAAGAGAGAGATAGGCCTCTAAGAAAGCTAACCGGGGCCCAGGAAAAGAGACAAGACTTTGAAGGAGACAATAAAGGATTTGGATTTTAATCCCTGGCTCACTTGTGATTACTGAACTGAAAGGAAGGCTGACTCCAGAAACCCCTAAGAAACTTGTTCCCAGAGAACATTACATTTTAGAGAAGAATTTTACAACAAAGGATCACCTATAGGCAATAAAGAATCCCAGTAACTGTCTCTGTTTGCCAAGAAGGACAATGGCAAAACTGTCCATTCATATTTTTTATAAGGCTCAGCTAAATTAATGCTGGGCACTGAAAAGGCAAATCTTTTCATATCCTCCTTAGCTAGAGGGATAGAATAGAAACAATCCTTAATATCTATAAGCCAAAGAGGCCATTCTCTAGGCAACTGAGTAGGAGATGGAAGTCCAGAGTGAAGAGTTCCCATTGTTTCCATCTATTCATTTATCTTCTTAAATCAGTCAACATTCTTCATTTTCCAGATTTCTTTCTTACAACAAATAATAGGGAAATTCCAAGGACTTAGAGAAGGTTGTAAGTGTCCTTGGTCAAGCTGCTCTTGCACTATATCTATTAAGGCCTGAATTTTATTGCTTGTTAAGGACCACTGTTCTACCCACACTGGTGTATCAGTTTTCCACTGAATAGGAACTGGTGAGAATGCAAGCAGGCCTTCAACTAACAAGTTGAATCCCTCTTCCCCATTACAGCCCTCCAGACCGTAAAAGATATCAAGGATTTCTCGTCAATCTTCTATCCCCTATAATTTCTCTTCTATAGATCCTTAAGAGAATGAGAAAAAGAAAATGTTTAACTGACCAATCAGTGAGCAATTTCATTTAGGTTACTATAATCCTCCAACTGATCTTTAGTGGATACAGTTTTGAATTATCTTAGTATCCTATTATTCTTCTCTACATATTCTCTAGTTTGTCAACTCAGGAATATTTTATAAATGAACCTTAACAAATGTCGGGGCTAAGGCTAGTTTCCTTAACTAACTACAGGCAAAAGAGATAAAAAGGTAGTATAAATCCTAAAATCTCAGAGTTTGAAAGGACCTTTGAACTCTCTTACCAAGATTTCCCACTACAATATCTCTGATGAGTAGTTATTCATTCTCAAAAATGGGGAGCTCACGGCCTTCCACCACAGTCCATTTTAAGCAGTCAGAAAAGTCTAACCATTGCTAGAATGTTTTTCTGCACCTGCTATCTTGATCTGGCTACCAAAGAAGCTTTTAGCCATATCTTTATTTTATTTTTCCATTCAAAGCTGAAGATATTGAATCTCAAAATGAATTTGGGACTGGGCTGCTGGAATACATATTAGATTTCTGAGTGGGGTCCTGAGCCATGGAGGGAGAAGTTGCTTGCCTTGGTTTTGAGCTAATACATGGATATGTTTTTGAAGCATAAGCTCACGTTTTAGGTAAGAAGAATTTGGAGGATCCTTTCCTGGAAATTTACTCTTTTCATATTACTATGGAAACCAAAATGGATTTTTTCTAGGGCATTCTTTAGTGATCTCTCTTACTCTGATAGAATGGAATGCTGTTGAAGGAAGCAATTTCTGCTTTGTGCCAAGGGCCTTGTAGCATACCCCGCTCAATTTAAGACATTTATTAAATGCTTTCTTTGTGCAAAGTCACATGCTGGGTACTAGTGTTATAAATATGGAAAATAATAGGGTTTCTTAAAACAACAGGGAACTTAAAATTTGAGTTTTGGTCACTACCTCCCTGGATCTCAGTTTCCTCTTTTGTAAAATAATAGAATTAAACCATATGGCCTCAAAGTCTTTTTTAGCTCTAATACCCTAATTCTATAGGTCTAGAATATAGTAAGTCTAATATGCATATGGATGATATAAAAATATTGCTATGGTACAAGAAAGAATGTGATGAGACTTTGCAAAATTTGAAGAAAAAGACAATTTCAGATGGGGAGGGGGAGAAATCTGGGGAAAGTTTATAAAGAAAGTAGTAGTTGAGTTGAGCCTTGAAGGAAAATTCTGATGAATTGAGATGAAGAGGGAGTGGAGTCCAGATATGGTGAGTGGCATGTGTGAAGATAAGAGACAATAGAACAAGATCAGGAAACAGCTAATCAGTTTTTCTGGAATGCAGGAATAAAAAAAGGAATAATATGAAATCAGACTGGAAAGGAAAGTGAGTTCTGAGTGCCAGGTTAAGGGCTTCATAGTTAAACTTATATGCAATAGGTAGTGGTTTAGATATCTTTTAGAAAGACTATTTGGGGAGTTGTGTGAAAGACAGACTGGAAATATTAAAGAATAGGCACAAGGAGATCCATTAGGAGGTAAGAAGAATACAGGGACAAGGGAGTATCAAAAGAGAAATCAATATTCCAAAGCCTGAAATCTCTCAGAGCCAGGGTTATGCTTCCTGGATAAAGAGCCCCTGCTTTGGCCAGCAAGATGAATGATGTGGCTAAACTCTGAATGCTGATATCATAAGGAAAGAAAACATGCCATGGTATAAAGATGTCTCAAACGGGAAACAGGAAACCCAGAATAGGAGAAATAGCTAAGTCATTTACCTGGCAAGTCACTTGAAAGGCAAGTCTTTATTAAGTGCATGCTATATGCCAGGCTCTGTGCCAGACACTGGGAACCACAAAGAAAGGCCAAAAACAAAACAGTCCCAATTCTCAAGGAATGTCTTATCTAGTCCTCTCCAAGGACTAAAGCTACTTAAAAAAAAAAAAAAAAAAAACACTTCCCAGAGAAAAGACTTGGGTCCAGGAATCCAGGAACCATAGATTTACTGTAGCATCTTCTATGCATTTTCAAAAGGTCATTATCTATTTTTTTTTAAAAAGGTTAAGGTTTGCCTTTTTTCCCCTTTCATTCTGGAAAGATTATACTTAGTAGACATTTGTACTTCTATTTTTTATTTTATTTTATTTTATTTTTTATTTTTTTTTAATTTTAATTTTTTTTTATTTTTATTTTTATTTATTTATTTTTTATTTTATTTATTTTTTTTTTGCTGAGGCAATTAGGGTTAAGTGACTTGCCCAGGGTCACACAGCTAGGAAGTGTCAAAGTGTCTGAGACCAGATTTGAACTCAGGTCCTCCTGAATCCAGGGCTGGTGTTCTATCCACTGCACCATCTAGCTGCCCCAGACATTTGTACTTCTGCAAAATGAGTCCATTTTGCATGGCTATGTGGCAGGTCTCCCTTGTTTAAAAAGAAAATCTCGGATTGTACAGTGATGCAAAGATTCCAATGTGGGTGGGAAAGAGCCAAACCCCCATCATTGCTCATGACAAATGCTTATGACGGCCAACCCAATCCTTGTCATTTTGAAAGGTCATGGCGATCCAGACCAGTAGTAATGCCAGTAATTAGATGAAATGGCAGAGGAAGAGAGTCGGAGGCTGGGTGTAGACATGCTTACCACTGAATAGCTAGTTGCTTTTGCCACAGATGAGTAACAAAAACAGAAAGCGATAGAGGGATCAGCAGGCTGGATGAGGGGAGGGAGCTTTCCAGATTAAATGCAATGTTCTGGATCTGGACCTGTAATCAGCAGTATTCCTTCCCCTCCTCTTGGCACGCCACCTTCCCCCCACCCCATATCCTCTTTCTCAATGTTGCTGAATGAACCTGCCAGAGAGGATGACTGGAGTAGATGATAGTATCCATTGGCTGATCAGAAAGCTGGTTTTGCATCTGGGCTAGTCCTCTGTGATACTATCTGGTTTTGTCCTAGCTGTGACACTGAGAGCTGTGTGATCTTGGGCTAATGGCTTTCCATCTCTATTTCCATATCTATAAAACTGGTCCAGATGATATATAAGGTCCCTCCCCTTTCTGATTCTTTGTGACATACCATATTAGTATCAAAAGGAGTGAAGTATTGGAAAAGATGAATGCTGAAGAGAATATAGTTGTTCAAAGAAAACCATGCAAAAAGCTGCCATTGAGGAGACTACAAGAAATAGCTAATTCAAAATAATGGTAACAATTTCACTAGAATATTTGAGTGGATTAATAAGAGTAGGGCAGTTTTATCGGGGATCAAACTGAGCTACACTTCTTGGTGAGATAGTGGAGGGAAGGGACAAATCAAGTTTGGAAGGCACAGTACAGTAACTCAAAAAGGGCCTCAAGGTCTCACCACTATCCAATATCACCCTGTATTGCCATGATGTGTGGAACTGTTCCCTGGGGCTCTGTGCTGAATGCAATGAGCCCCTAGTTTCAACAGTTCCCACACAACACCAAAGCTGGAAAGCAGTTAACAAAAACTACTATCAGAACTTAGTCTAAAGCTCTCTGAATTGGACCAGCTGGGTTTTTATGTGGCTTCCTAGCCCTAGGGAAGCAGTGTGCAATACAGACTGGGGAGACATGACAAATCAGTCCTATGTATCTCCACATTTAGCCCATGTACTAGGCCAAGTCAAAGCTTCTCATATAAGATGCTCCCACTTCCCCTCCCAGCCTTCCACATGCTGTGATATTCACATATCCATTCTGTGCCATCACATTACTTTAAGGCTTTAGGAATTAGGGAAAGAAAGGGGAGGAAAAGAAGGGGAAAGAGGAAATTGTATTCTTTCTGTTGATGTGATAAAACTAATAAAGATTATGTCTGGGACAGAATCTATGGTTCTCTTTTCCAGATATGGCTCTAAAGATTACAATGTTGAATTTCTGTTATTTCTTATTCCTCCTGCATTTGTAATAAAAAATATTTTCACTGAGATGATATACCCATAAAGATATAAGTCTGGGGCAGCTAGATGGCACAGCAGATAAGAGCACCAGCCCTGGAATCAAGAGGATCTGAGTTCAAATTCTGTCTCACACACTTACTAGCTGTGTGACTCTGAGCAAGTCACTTAATCTGATTGCTTATATACCCTTCTTCCTCCTATACCTCTACTCCCAGAAAATAAAAGAGATAAGCCCGTATTATTACTCCCATTTCTCTACTGCTTTATAATTTTAAAAAATGTGCTTTCCTCACAAGGCTGCGAGATGCATAGAGTATTATCCTAACTTCCATTTTGCAGATGAGTAAACTGAAATTCAGAGGTAATGGGATTTGTCCAAGATCAGAGTTAACAGAGGTTGAGGGAGAACTAGAGCTTACCTCCTCTAATGCAAAGAAAATTATTGCTCTTTTCCCTAATGTCACATCAAGAACAACAATGGTCTATAATTTGAAGTTAAAAGATCATATGGAAATTCTGTATAAATTGATTCCCTGAATTGTGCCCCTCCCTTCTGCCATCACTCCCACACTACCATAAATAACAGCAATGAACTTACCAGGGCAGCTATCACTCCTTTGCATCTGTGATTCATAAAATTGCCTGGCAGGGAAAGATACCTGGACTAGAAGGGATATTTCTGTTTTAGCTCCAAGATTTCCTACTGATGTGCTGTGTGATCTTTAGCAAGTGACTTTCCGTCTCTGGATTTTCTCCTCTTTAAATGAAGAATGGGGGTAGGGTTGGGGTATAGCAAAGGCAATAATACATAGCATAGCTGGTCATATTCATTTGGGGCTTAGAGTTCGTGAAGCACTTACACATTCTCATTTCATCTTCACAGACTTGTAAGGTACATTTTCTTCTTTCTTTTTTAATAGAAAAACAAGGCTCAGAGATTTTGCTGTATCATACCAAGATGCAAGCAGGATTTGAAATGAGGACTTCCTCTTGATTTGATCTGTAACCCCAGACTCTCACTGAAATTCCTTTCTGTCCTGAACAGTTCTATGTTCTAAGGTTTTGGCTCTGCCATCATGTGATTTTTATACAGATAGGCTGCTGGAAATATGGAATATGCAAGAAGCTCAGAGTTTTAAATGCCACTAAAAATCAGAGAGCAGTGCCCTCCAGTGACTGAAAAGAGCACCGCTCAGAAAATTTATTATTCTCTGTACATAGGCACATTGGTCTGGTGCTTGATGAAACATGATACAAACATGATATACTATACTTTTTCCTGCAAGAAGCAGGGTAACACAAAAGTTACTGTTCTGAACTGAAGACCTGAATCTTAAGCCCACTTCCAACACTTACAGTTTTGTCACAATGGGCCAATTATTTTATCTCCTAAGGAATTGGGTCATTTCTATGCTATTTACTACATGGGACTATTTAAAAGAAAACTTAGCAGAGCTTCACGAAACAGAGAAATATGAGTTATTTCAGTTTAATGTATATGCTCTGTGCTACAGCCAAACTAAACTGCAAGCAAACCCTTCTCCCTTCAATGCTTTCGTGTCTTTGATTTTGCTTACACCCTTCCCTGTACCTGCAATTGCCTCCCATGTACCTCCAATGTATTGAAATCTGACCCCTCCTAAAAACCTTACTTCAAGGCTAGCATTTTATCAAGAAGCCTTCTCTGAGCCTCTCACATAAAAATAATCTCTCTCTGCCTCAATTTCTCTCTTAAAGCACCACTTAAGACTTGCCTCACCTTAATCATGTCTTAACTTGCCCTAAAGACTGGGAATAGGACTTTAATGTTTTCATCTGTTGCTCTTCTCCAGTGTCACTGTCAAATAGCTCTGTTAATCCCCATTTCTATAGAGGTTTGAATATCTGAAGAACACTACTAAATAACCCTATGAGGTGGGTGATAACAGCATCTTCATTTTACTTAATTATGCCATTAAACGTCTGAACCAAGACTCAAGCCTAGATCTCAACTTTAGGATCACCACTATTCCTTCCATAGCACAATGCCTCTCTTCTTGGAAAGTTACTAAAATAAGCCAAAATATATCTCCTCACCACCTTCTTCCAGTTTATCACCCTTCTTTAAGACCTTTACTAGGCATGTTTGAAGAAATTAATCATATCCCTCTTCCACAGGCATAATTTCTAGTCCCCTCACCTGCCACATTCATGAACAATGGACAGCTCAGAGTTTTGCAACCTTACAGAAATTTTTCTGGGGAAAAGTACTGCAAGTTGTATCCCCATTTTACATATGGTAAATGACCACCACTCTAAGCCTGTTTTCCTCACTTTAAGATGAGATTGGATTAGGATGACCTCTGAATCCTAAGTCAACTACAGAGGAAGGGAGTTTTTGGTGTGATAGGAAATACTTGGCTCTGGTGTCAGAGCACCTTCTTTCCAGTCCTGGCTGTTACTGATGTGAGTGGCCTCGGGCAAGTCATTTGCTTTTCTGAACATGTATCCCCCATCTGTAAGATGAAAATAATCCATTCACAGTCTCCTTCAAGACTGCTATGGAGAAAGTGTTTGCTAACACTTGACATGGAAAATCAGGGTAAACTTATTAGAATAAATCCTACATTGCCATACTTTAGTAGCCACCCTTCTACTGCTTCTTCTTAGAGTGATCCTCTTGTTTCTACTAGACAATTCAGTGACCAGGAACCCCTATGTCTCCTGAGGTAGCCACTTGCACTTTGAAAATGTTAGGAAGTTTTTCTTTAGAATGGGCCAAAATCTGTGTATCTCTCTGAATTTTCTACTCATTGTTACAATTCTGACCTCTGAAGTCAGGCAATTGCAAGTCCAAATCCCCATTTCACCAGATCATTCAAGTTATGTGTAGTTGACCAGCATGTCCCAGACTGTCTTCTTTTCCAGAATAACCATATCCAGTTCCTTCAAATGATTTGCTGTGGCATGCCACAAACCTGATTAGCAAAACATTTTTTCCCTTTTCCCCTATTTTGCAGGGAGTTAAAAAATTCAACTAAATAAAAGTCCAGAAATCATCTCAGTATTCATGCAATCATTATGTCTTCATGTAGTATCACCTGCTGGTTTCAAGGCAAACAACAAGAACCACAAAAAATAAATAATAAAGTAACCCAGTTTGTAATAAAGTTTTATTTTCATATTCCAAGATAAAACAAATACACAATTGAATGTGGAAATAAATAACTAGAAAATGCTTTGGAATTCAGGTTTTCAAACTCAGGGAATTTCAGTCCATAAGCCTTTTTTTATTTACTTGATTTTAAGAAATGTGGAAACTGTAATGTTTTTAAAAAAAATAGAAAGTACAGTCTCGTACAGAAAATCTTATTCCACCCTCTCCAATCGTGTTCTCCTATGCTACAGCACTCAGATTTTTTTTTTTTTTAAATGCACTCGAGACATACAAACTGCTCAACAGATTTACTCAAACAGACTCACTCAGGAAGAAAAAGGCACAGATTTAAGGAGACGCCAATGATTTTTCTGAATGAAGCAACTGAGGTCTTGGCTTGGCAAATGAAGAGACACTTAGGAACTGAAAAAGCCAAGAAAAACAAACAACTGTGTCAACTCTTCTGTATTACCTGCCTTCATTTAAATGGATTTTTAAATTAAATTGCTATAAACATATGATATAAAGTCTGAGCTCCAAGAAGCTTTCCCCCCCAACCCCAATATTTCCGCTATGTACAAATCTTTGTACACACTGTTAATGTTCCTTATACATTTACTACATACTCTACACCAAATCAAGCCAGGATCCCCCACCCCCTTTGAGAACCTGGCCCTGAGACATTGCAGTGCACTAAGGCAGTCCAACACATCCTCTTGTTTTCTACCAGAGGAATAGCTGGAAAGTGGGAGTAACCAGTGGCTGGTGGGGCACACGCAACCCAATCATATGTAGTCATCTTCTACTGGCTCTCCATTGACATCACAATAATGGATGAAAATGGCAACCACTCTCTGAAAAACTCCCTTCTTCATTTGACGCAGCTCTGAGATTTCCTCCCCTATTGTTTCCATACAGATATCAGCAGAGAGCTGCCCTTTCCTCCGAGGAGCATAAATGGTGGCTGGGAAGAAAAAGAAGGGGGAAGAATGACATGATTATTAGGATAATCCAGTTTCTGCATGTCTTCTTAGAGGCAGCTTTATTATATAGCAAAGCATTTCACAAAAGCAAAAAAAAACAAAAAGACCAGTCACATGAAAATACACTATAGTTAGACACCATAATGGTAAGCAGTAAGAGAATGATAAGCAAAGAGAAATGTATTTATACTTAGAAGACTCAAATACTACTTGAATTTGCTATTTTTTTATCTGTACTTATAAATGTCTTTTATAATCTATTTGGATCTTAGCTTTGTAAGCGAAAAAATGAGGGGTCTGGTAATTAGATGACTGACCTCTGAAATCCTTTCTAGACCTGATTCTAGAATTCTATGATCCTTTAAGGAATATTTATTATGATTTGATTGGATATATAAGTTCATATCAAGAAGGATATACAAAAGAACAGTATACCCAATCAAGAAATATCTGATTCAACCCAAGTCCAACAATATATAAACTTCTAATAGCCTGAATGACTTTCAATGAAACTAATTCCTCTTTAATTTTAAGAACAAATATTGAGGAAAATTTTTAAATAATCAAACATGTCATTTATAAATTATATTTGTTTTACTTTTAGTAGCAGAGTTAATATGAAAACTTAGTGGAGGAAATCAAAATCACAGCACTTTAGACTAAGTAAAAGGGATAGCGGGTTCAAAACCCAAGCCCCACTTGAACAGAAATCTTTTCTAAAACAGCGTCCACAAAGACCCTCCAGGAGTACAGAATCCACTGTCTTGTGAGGTCATCTATTTTATTTCTAGATTCCCTGTGTGAGCCAAAATCTGTCTTCCTGGAGCTTTGTCCTATATCTCTAAATTCTGTTTTCTGATCTAAGTAGAATAAATCTGTTCCCTCTTGAGGATGAATCTCAGCAACTATTAAATGCTTTATGTTGACAGTTTCTTCTTTTAAATATAAATTAGGACTTTTTTTGAAAATGGGGGAGAATACCTTCAATATTTTAGTACATTTCAAAGTTTACATTTCTTGAAGAATATTCAACTAAAATTCAGAGGTCTCTAAGCAATCAAGTATAATAAAACAGGAAAGGTACTGCAAACAGTAATTACTTCTTTCATCATCTTCAAAGTCGTATCTTGCATAGCTATTAGGCTCTGCTGTTCGTAGTGATCTCAACCATGGGAAGTCTGTAATCATGGAATATGGAGCTCCATCCACAACACCTAAAACAAGAGGTCATACAGGAGGTCAATTTTTCCAGAGCCAATGACAAGAATATCAATTAAAAGAGAATCTGAGGTGTGTTCTCCCTATTGACCTACCATCTAAGAAATATTATGGCTGAAAGAAGGGATCATTGAGTTTAATAATTAGGAGATATGGACCTACTCCTATTATGGGCTAAATGTATGATTTGGGGAATCACTTTTTCCTCTGGCCCTCAATTTCTTTTATAAAATGAATGCATTTAACTGTCCTCCAAGATTTTTTCTAAGTCTTAACATTTGATATTCTATAATCTTTTTCTTATTCTAGCATTCTCTGTTTTGTTCAATTCTCAAACTTTTAAATTATGCCAAGGTACTACTACTGTGAAGGCCTTTCATGAAAATGTATACAAGCAGTCCAACAGTCATCATTCCTCATGTCCTATTATTGGCAGGAATATAGCATCAATCTAAACCGTGGATTTTGTGAAGTTTATCATAATTGCTGACCTAATGCCTATGAATCCCATACAAGCATCAAGTCTTGCTCTATCAGTTAAGAAAACAGATGTCGTGTGTGTATGTGTATGTGTATGTATGTATGTATGTATGTCTCCAAAAGTTACCTTCTAAAGTATAAATCTCTCTTCCCCAAGGGTATTTGGTGTACTTCTTCAGGTCTCCTTCACTTCGTGTAGCTTCAGGAAAAAACTCATACTTAATGAGTTCTCTGCAGAACAAGGGGAAAAACACAATGCAAATTACAAAAATGAGATTATTTTAGGAGAATGTTCAAAATACTGCTTATAACTGAAGGGTTGATTCTATTCTACCTATTTATATGCACATATATCAAGCATATTCTGAGTATTGTAAAGTGGAAAGATTGCTAGACTTTTAAGTTGGGAAGCTTGGATTTGTCCTGGATCCTTCACACACTAATATGCTTTTGGCCAAGTTACTTCCTTTTTAAAAGGCGAGGAAGGCACTGATGTTTTTATAAGGTAAGTACTTAAAGGCCTTAAAGCATGTTAGAAATAGGAGCTGTTATTAAGGGTTAAGAAGAAGAGAAATTAGCAAAAAAAAAAGCCTTTCTCTATGTCCTGGGTTTTTGCAAGAAACATTACAATGTTTGAGATTTCTAAACTAAATGAGCTCTCTTCTATACATTTATTACAAAAGACAAATAACAATAAATATTCAGAGAAGCTGTTTTATGTTTTTGAAGAAAAAGGATTCTTCTGAAGAGTGAGTTATTTTGAAAAAAATTATATGTAGTGGTCATGGTGTGAAGCTCTTCTTTAGCCAGAGAGGTATTGAACACAGAAGGGTATGGGATCACCAGGGTCATACAAGTACCAGTACTTCCTACTAACCAATAGAAGAACATGGTATTTACTGTAGCCAATGAACTGTGAGACAAATTAAGAGACTGGGTAGGGACAGGAATGCTGGGAGAGAGACTCCATTCTAAGTTTAGGAACAGACTGAGGGAGCATTTGATTTATGGTCAGAGGTATTGTGGGGCTGAAATAAAATAACATATGTAAATCATTCTGAAAACTTTAAAGCACTTTTTAAGTACGTTATTATTATTACCCTTATTATTCTTAAACCTTAGAATTATCAAGTCATTAGCCTGATGATACCTTCATTCCCTTAACCTTCTGCTGAGCTCAAGCAATGTTTAAAGAGCAATACAGAGTTTTGGTGTTTTACTAATACAGAGTTTTAATGTTTTACTCATCAGAAAAAAAATTGTATGTACACCCTTTTAAATTTAATCTGCATTATTAATTCCTTTTCAAATCGAGATAATTAACAAAAGAATAGGTTAATCCATGATTTAGGATAGTGCTTACTGATTTCTAGTGTAAAACTCTCATGCTGAAAATTTAATAATCAGTTTGTTAAAACTGTCTTCAGTATACCCCTTAAACATGATGGAAATCATAGGCATATAAAGGGTCACTTCTGAATTCCAGACAAGGTAAGAAATGAATTTAAATGAAAAAGTTTAGCCTTATTCAGTTACTATTGGTCAAGTACTTGTGGAATGCTCTAATTTTCATACACTTTTTACTTATAAATTATTATTTTTTTCCCTGTACATAAACACCTTTACCAAAAATCTCAATATGGCTTGGGGGAATATAAAAGATTGAGTACCTAAGGTACAGGGTGAAACAGCAATGAAGATTTGTGGTCACATGACAAAGGCTGAGGATTCCTTCAGGCAAGTCACTCAACCTTTCTAGGCCTTAGTTTCAAGTGATCTATAAGGTCGCTTTCAATCCTAGTATCCTATGATCCTAAGAGTGTGGCTTTAGCTATCAAGCAATGGTTAGATATAGGTAGAATTCATGGTTAGATATAGGCAGAATTCAAGAGGCAAATGTGGTAACATGGAAAAAGAAATGATTTTCTAGTCAAAAGACCTGGTCCAAGTCCTGGCCCTGACACTTATTAGCTATGAGTGATGGGAATAATAATACCTGAAAAACCTATCCCATAGAGTTGTAAGGAAAGTATTTTATGAATCTTAAAAAAGTTCAGAAATAGGAGTTATTAATTCAAGAAAGAAGGAAAGCAGGATAGAATTCCTAAAGTACAGATTGAATACTGTTCATGACTGGCTCAGGGACAACTAAAAAAATAAGATGGCTGCTTGTAGGTGTCATTACTTTTCAATCTAAGTTGAAAAAAATCATTACCTATCACTTATCTAAAGAGGCTTTATGTGAGTGTCCTACAGAAACAGGCAGAGTGGTTCAGGGAAAAGAAAACTGACTTTGGAGTCAAAAGGTCTAAGTTTGAATCCTGACTCTGACATTACCTATATGTATGGCTTTAGGCAACCTCTCTGGGCCTCAGTTTTTTCAGTTACAAAAAGAGGAGTTGGATTAAGTGACCACTGAGGGTCTTGTTTCTGTAATGGGACTGTCTCATTGGACTATGACCTTGAATCACTTGTGGGCACTACTTCTCAAAGGTGGGAAAATCTTCAGGCCTCTCTAGGCCTCTGTGCAGATGGATACTTACTGATTGATGTTTGCTATTGTGTCCATCCAACTGCGAATGCGAACTTTGTTCCGCACATTGGGAGGGTTACTGAATTCGTGAATGATACAGATGTGATAGGGATAAGGGCCGCTGAATATCTTCTGCTCCAAAGTCAGTGTGTCGACCTAAGGGGAAGGATACAGATGGAGGGCTCAGAGCCAAGATGGGTCAGAAAGGGAGAGCCAGAGGAACAGCAGAACTACCTCTCAGAGATGGGCTATGAATACAAGACAGCCCTTGGATTCTATCTGAGCACTGTCACTTAGCCAGCTCTACAGGTGTGGAAATACCTCCTGCTCTCTGAGCCTTAGAGTTTACTCAGCTGCAAAGTGGGAATAATATCACTTACCATCTGTACTTCATAGGGTTCCTGTGAGGAAGGCATTTTGTTCAGCTAGAGAAATTCAGGGTCTTGTTAGGAAGCAACATGGTATGGAAAAAGCCCTGGACTATAAGAAGGGGCTGGTTAGAATTTTGCCTCTGCCATTTAGCTAACTTTGTGACCTGATGCAAAGGACATCTCTTCGGGCCTCAAAATGCTAATCTAGAAAAATTAAAGGGCTGAACTAAACTATCTTTAAGATCTCTTCCAGTCCTAAATTCTTTGACACCTATACTCTTACCTTTAGATTATAAGCTTGTTAAAGGCAGAGTTCATGTCTTTGATTTACTTTCCCCTTAGTATCAAGCATAGTATTTGGCACATGTTTACCAACAGTAAATGTCTATTACTCATTTACTAAAATAAATAGCTCATAATTTTGAACCTACTATGTGCAAATGATTTGGGTTAAGAGATAAGGGATATAAAAAAACAAAGACAGTCCAGGTCTTTAAGAAGCTACAAAATATAGTAGGGTAAATATGTAACTTTTATTCTCAAATATGCTAAGATATATGACAAGCATGATAGCTGTATCTTATTACCAAAAGAGTTGGGCAGAGGCAGTATAAAGGGCATCATCATCTGAGAGACAAAGAATTGGAAAAGAAGGATGGCTAGACGTATGATGAGTGAGAGATAACAGCGACAGCCCACATGCACCGTAAGAATCCATGAAATGTCAAGAAATTTAGGGAGAGGTTCCCAACATTCTGCAGGTAGGAGATTTACGGTAGGATGGCATGGATAAGAGTTAGATAGGATGAGAAGGCATGGATGGATTATAATTTGCACCATGGGAGGCGATACCTGCATCAATGAAATCAGAGATTCATTGAAGTATGAAAAAAGAACAAGAGAAGTAAAAAGTGCTATGAGATGGAGAAATCACTTTCAAATGAAGGGACAAAGGTACTATTTGAGCTGGGCCTTGAAGGATGGGTACAAATTTATGGGCTAAGATCTAAGAGGTGAATGTATGAGGCTGGAGGGATCAAAATGTATACCATTAATTAAAAGCAAAGCTAACTACCCACTTCACTGGGTAATAGATGAAGAAGGCATTAGAGGTATAGGGCAGAGTATGAATAAAGATATGGAAAAGGGAATTATGGAATCATTATAAAGGTGGCAAGTAGTTCAGTTTGGCTAGAATGTATAATAGGTGAGGAGGTGTAGCAAGAGACAAAGCTGGAAAGGTAATTTAAAGACAGATCCTGAATGACCCTAGATGTTAGTCCCTGTGTTAAAATTTGACCTCTACTACTGACTATTTTGTGTAATCTTGGAAAAGTCATTTAATCTTTCTGGGGCCTTGTGTCCTCATCAAAAAATGAAGGGGTTGGGCTATGTGGAAAAGACTCATTCTAGTTCTAAATCATGACTTCATCTTTGTTTAGAAACCATAAAAGATCCTTAAAAAGTCTTTGAACGATGAAGTGATACACATATTACATATACACTCTCATTCTCTCTTTTTCTCTCTTTCAATTGTATACCATCAAGATCAATCTGGCAACAAGTGTAAGATAAATTAGACAAAAGAGAATGAAGAAAATGAGATGTCAGACCACTGCAACAATCTAAGTGATAGGGAAAGAGGCAACAATGGAGGGAGGCAACAGGGATTTGCAACAATGCCAATCTTCCTCTGCTTGGTCAAACGTAACTGCTTAGAGAATCTCTACTATGGCAGCTTTAATGATAGTCTATAGGGTTCATTCTTAAGAAAAATATGGGGGGGGGGGGGGGGGGAACAGTATAAATGCAAAGATTTAAAAAGTGAATGCATAAGAGTAAGGTAATCAAAAAGTAACCCCATTAGTCAAAAATGGAGTTGGCTCTACCTGCTGCATTGGGCGAAGGTATATAATCCGATTTCTTTCTGCAGGCATCCTTAGGATTTGATCTAGTACCTGATCCATGTTCAGTTTCTTGCACTGAGCATAGTCAAATCGATTCACAATTGGTGCATTTTCAACTTTCAAGTGCTTCAAGACTCGACATCTTGTAGCTACAAAAGAAAACATAAAGTTCTAAAGTTCCAATAATATAATCAAAGTAACACAGAAACATGGCTTGTTCTGACTCATTTCAAAGACTAGTCACAATCTTTTTAGACTAAGATAAAGTAAGTAAATAAGTAAAGCAGAAAATGTGCTGGATTTGGAGCTAGAGAAACTAAGCTCAAATTCTAGTTCTCTTATTTACATGTCCTATATGACCTGGGGCAAGATTAGATGGCCTGTAAGGTTACTTCCATCTCTATTTCTATGATCTATTATTATCACTCATTTGTGAAATATTTTATGGCTGCAAAATCCTTGATCATTTCAACTTAATCTCACAGCATTGTATACATATTACAGGTGAGAAAACTGAGGCTAGGTGAGGACTTAGTAAAAAGTCACAAAACTAGTGTGTGACAGTTAGTGCACGAGCAGTTTTTTTGATTCCAGGATTCCAGCATACCAAATTATTTCTTTAGATCAATCACACAGCCCAAAAAAACTTCAATAAAAACTTCACAACAAATAAATACCAGAAGTTGTTAAAAAATAATCATATAGAAATCAAGACATTTTAAAGTTGGGGAGAGATGTCAGAACTTTAGGTATGGGTATCAGCCATACCCCCACAGGGGCTGAGCAAAGCCATGAGAATCTCTTTAATCCTTGACTCAGAGCTGAAAGGGATCTCAGAGGCTAACAAGACCAATTTGAACAGGAATCTCTTCAACAATATCCTCAACATTGATAATCAGTTTCTTCTAGGCTTCCAATAATAGGGCAAATCACTATGTAGTTTAATTTTTAAAAAAGTTAAAGCAGAGTTGAAAATTCAGCACTTAACACAAGGTCCTAAATAGTTCATGCTCAATGAGTGTTTCTTTAATGAATGAATATATGAAAATATTGGTATTTGAGTCCTATTCCATACAATTTCATGGAAAGAACTAGATGAACAAAAAGCAAGTTCTCATAAAATAGTTTTTGTCCACATTTATACCAACACTAAAATGGTACTAACAGAATAAGAAGGGCAAAGCTAGTATGTTCTGTGTTGAGTGGAAAGTCTGTGTGAGATAACCAGCATCTTGTCAATAATTCGAAAAATTCCATCTTCCTCTTGACAGGCCCTAGATTTAGTCTTGGTGTGAGACATTGATAAAACAACAGAAGCATTCCTGACCCTTTCCTTGTTATATAAAGGATAAGGGATGATCCACACTAGTATCAGAAGCCAATATAAAGGGCCCAAGAACTCTCCTGGGGAAGATAGAATATGTACCAGATTGTGATTCAAAAGCATAAACAAAATGATATGTTGAATAGAGTCTGAGTTCTTGAGTTATTAAATCCAAGGAATTTGGCAGGAAGAGATGGGCAAAGAAATTTGAGAGTATAACTGGGAGGGGCAGGTAGGTGGCACAGTAGATTGAGCATTGGACCTGGAGTCAAGAGGACCCGAGTTCAAATTTGACCTTAGCCACTTAACCCTAGCTGTGTGACAGTAGGCAAGTCACTTAACCCTAACTGCCTCAGCAAAAAAAACAGAAATCAAGCCACAACCCCCCCCCAAATATTTGAATGCAACCTGAAATCTGGACAACTAAACTTAATTAAAAGGCTTTCTATAAGCCTGTAAAGTTACTCTTAACTCCATAATTACCTAAACATTTGCACATTTCTGGGAAGTTAAAACCTATCAATTAGGGAGCTCTTCTATGCAACTGCAGAATTGGAGAATTACCCGGGACACTGAGGAGCTAAATCATTTGTCTAGCTTCACACTGGCAGTATATGATAGACAGTAGCTGAAGGATCTGTTACTATATAGTAAGGTAACAGAGAAAAGGAGAATTGATTTCAAACCCAGTCTAGTTGATATAATCACCAAAAAAAAAAGTCTATCCTGTTATCACCTTGTAAAACATAAATCTTTTTATCTGACTGAACTAAGTTTGGTATTGGCTAAAAGAAGAATGATTACAATCTTGTGGCTTTAAAAAGCTAAGCCTGATACTTAGTATAGTACCAGACAGAAGAATGAAGAGCAGCACAAAGATATTATGGAACTGAAATAATAGAATTATGAGTTGCCATTGATGAAATGATCTCCCTGGAAGGGTGCCTCAATATCAGTGAAGTTTAGGTCTAAATCTATAGAGTACCCGTGGAACCTATAAAAGAAGTCATGCCCTCCTACTTTCCCAATATGGAAAAAAACCATTAAATGCCAACTTGGAGAAAGAGCCCTGTAGCCAGTAAATGCCAGAAGCACTTACCAGGTTTTTCTGACTCCAAAGATGGACCTCTTTGCCTTGCACTGTATATGGGTATCTATGCAAATGATAGGTATTAAATAAATGTTGCTGAGCTCTCATGTAGAAGTTCTTTTTCTATTCAGTCCTCTGATTTATATATAAGTCTTTACCTCATGGGTGAAATAGCTCTAAGAGAGATATTTTATATACCTCTGAGACATAATTAAGACCTTGGCTGGAAATTATAGGGAAATGGGGAAGATAACTTAAGGGATAATTATCTATAAATCAGAACTGTATAAATCAGGAATGGGTTGCCTCTAGAGGTCATGACTGCCTAATCAATGAAGTGTTCAAAAGTAATCTCTGGTCAAAGGTGCTGTTGAGAGGATTCTAGAACATGGCTGAGAAAGTTGGACTAGATTACTTCTAATAATACTTATCCATTTTTATAATCATATGATCTCTTCTCTGGCCTTATTCACAAATAAAGATGATAACAGGAAATAAGAATTGCCCATGTGGCTATCCTGTTTCCATTAGGTTAGTCCAGAAATACATGGGTCACAGGGAAAAACCCATCATTAGAAAGCTGAAAGAAATCTTAAAGATCACCTGGTCCATTATACAGTCTTTTGCCAGGCCCATACAAGATGACTTTCCATTTGTAAGCCCTAATGAAGATGGTGTTCAGCTGATACAGTCTTTGAGAACTGAGGATTATTTTTCTTTAAACCACATGATCAAGAAAATTGTAGATGATTTCAAAATAAGCCTTTATTGCTAATCACAAATATAAATAACTTAATTTGGGAATAATAATTTCATAGGATGCTGCTATTTGAGGTAATTATAAGAAGACCTATGATTCTCTATAGGCAAAACAAGAAAATTTCTATATATGAACCTCAACATAATCACTAAAGAACAATCATTTCAGGTACAAAGATATGATTAGGAATGATGGAAGCCAGGATTATTCTTTGATAAGAGTTTGAAAAGACATTCCTCAGGGTATGAAACCACCTACATCTAAAAGGAAGTACCAGAAGCTTTTTTTTCCTTATGACAAAATTCAGAATCTAAAGTTAGCAACAGCTAAAACTGTAAATTCTCTCTTCTCTTAGTTAAAATATTATTGTTCACTACTTAATTATCAATCATGCATATGAGACTTCACTTTTTAAAGATGCTTCTGTTCATAACACAATGATCTAATATTTAGCTCCTAATACTAACAGAGTAAATACTCCAAACTTTGGATATAAAAACCTACCATGAATGAACATCATCTTAGGACAATCTTTTAATACTAAGTCTGTAATTCCACAGTTGGTCAATGTGATTCCAACAAGATTTTTGGATTTTAAGACAAGAACCTGTTGATAATGAAAGACAAAATTTATACAAAACAAATTTAAATTTCAATTTATTTATAGTAATATTTTTTTAAATGCTATATTCCCTTATAACCCTAGAATCATTTTTATCTTTTCCTTTTCCCACCACACCCAAAAAGTTTTGTTGATTCCACCACCAAAATAAGTACTCTGTGTTCTCTTTTCCAACATCATTGGCCAATTCTAATCCAGACCTTTATCTTTTATTGACTGGACTGTTCTAAAAAACTTCTAAATGGTCTTCCTATAACCAGACTCTCCTATCACTGATCACATTTTTTCAGAAAACTTTGACAGTAATCATTTCTAATGCATTCCTTGATCATTATTACTCCTCTATATGAAAACCTACAGTAGTGTACTAATGCTTAATAAATAAAGAACTGATGTTGGTATTCAGTCTTTCACTCCAAATTTTTTATTTTTAATGCCTTCTCATATTAGTCTCCTTTTCTGTATAAATTTTCAATCCAAAGAGACTGCTCTCCATCCCCCATTCTTATCTTGCCTTCTCTAGTTTTATGTTCATGATACCCTCCATAACCTAGAATAGAGCTCTTAACATCTACTTTCAGCTACTAAAGTTCTTCCTTTTATTCTTTATGTGCAATCTCTACTACAAGCCCTTATCTAAATTGTTATTTTATTATTAACCATATTTTTGTCCCTGGAGCGCATTGACACTCCAGTACAGTCCACACTATATGTGAGAGTTTAACATATACTACAAAACCCCATGATTTCAAAAGTATTTTTAATACCTTCATTGACATATGTAACTCCAAAAACCACTACCCAATGGTAATTCTTCTAGTAATGAGCCTCTCTGAACCGAGCTAAGTTAGTTTTAAGGCAACAGATAAAAATCTATCACTGTGTCTATATTTCCAATATCTTCCTGCTTGATAGGAGCTGCTGGATTTTGCTTTCTGCAACAGAAGCCTCTGAGAACTCAGAGTCACTTTCAAGCCAAAAGAAGATATACTGGAAAAATAATTACTTAGAGGATAATTAAATTTATAGAGCATTTAGGATCCTCTACAATCTAAGATCCTCGGATTACAAATTTAGTTTTCTTTCTTCTACATTACATTTATATTTTCTCTTCAAGACAAAGAAATGATACAGATACTTTCTCACTAGTGTGCAATGCAACTAAACCTTCACTATATGGTACAAGAAAAATACAACTTATTGCTTAAAATCAAAAAAACCAAAAAAACAAACAAACAAAAAGGATGTCACCTGCACATGATCATCCTCAATAACAGGATCACTAGTGCTCGTGGATTTATCAGCTGTCCTTTTCCGCTTCATTGCATGACGTGGCTTTGGTTTGGCAACCTCTGGAAGGGGAAGAAAATAAAAATATATTTCAGTGTCTCCTCTTTTACATTCTCTCCCTTGCTGACCTCATCCACTCCTATGTCTTCAATGATCACATCCAAGAAGAATATTCTCACTAGATAAGTCCGTACTTGCAATTCTAGCTACAAAAACTAGTGACACCTTCAATTCAACATTTTAAAAACTAAACTTATTGTCTTCCTCCTCACCAATCTATTTTCTCCTCCTGATTAATACCACCATTATTCTAATTCTTTATATTCAAAAATTTGGGACCACTCAATCCTCCTTTACACCAATCTTCCATACTTTCAAAGAATCACAGAGCTGAAAGGGATTTTAAAGATTTTGTAATCCAAACATTCATCTGATAGAATACTTTCTATAAGTCCTTAGAAATGAGAGAAAATGAGAAAGAAAGTAGGAGCTGCTAAATAATGTACTACAAAGAAGTAGCATTTAAATAGACAAAAGAACCAGGAAAAAGAACTGTTTATGGAAGCTAAGTGAAGAGTTTTAAAAGAAGGGAGAGATCAACAGTATTAAAAGCTACTTAAGGATTCAAGGATGAGAACTGATAAATAAGTCAAATAGATTTAAGAATTAAAAGGTTATTTATAATCTTAAAGAGAGTAGTTTCACTGGAGGATTGGAAACCCATCTACAATGGTATGAATGAATTTAATGTATTCTTTTGAGGAGTTTATCTGTGAACAAGAGAAAAGCTATAGAGTGACAAGTCTAGTGAAGATTCTTTTAAGGATAGGGGAGGTCTGGACATATACAGTAGAGAAGGAATCAGTAAATAATGGAGAGGTGAGGAGACACTAAAGAAACTCTGAGGAGACTAAAGAGGGCAGAATCAAGAATATGCATAGAAGGGCCAGTCTTGGCAAGATGAACTCTTTAAGGAAAATTCTGAGAAAATGGTGGAATATATCAGAAAATTCCAAATTCTCCACATCATCTCCCAAGGCAAAACACAGACCTACAAAAAACAAATAAGACTTAAGGCAGAACAAGAATCCTTCTAGGAACAACTAGTGAAAACCCAAATAGAGAATCCAGGACAGAGTTTTAACCTGTATGAAGTGTAAATACCTATGCAGAAACAGCAATCTAACAGCCTTGGGGCTCCCTGGGTCTAAAGGTAGGCTCAGCCCCAACCACAGGAACTTTAACCACCTGCCTGAGGAGTCTGGGATCTGAGTCCTAGAAACCTGAGGGAACCTCTCTTGATAAGGAATGCTAGGCCCAGCTATGCTACAGAGACACAGTCCAGGGAAAGAGGGAACCAACATACCAGGTGAGCACAGAAGCAATAGGGTAGGGAAGCTGCTAGCTATGGGCACTTGCAAGAGGGTAGAATTCTTTGAGGTTCCAGGCCAGAAGGAAGAGCAGAAGTGAAAGCCAGAGGCACTATTCTCCCCACCCCAGGATTAGAGGTGCTTATACTAATAAGTTCCTATTTAAAAAAAAAAAAAAAGCAGGCAAAAGAGAAAAAACCCAATCACAAAAACTTACTATGGCAATAGGGAAAACTAAGGGTTCATTTTTAGAGGAGGACATTGAAGAAAAAAAGCCTCTCCTTACCCAAAGAATAATGGCTACTTGCCCAGAAAGAATTTCCAAAAGAACTCAAAAAAGATGAAAAATCAAATGAGAGAGATTGGGGGAAAACTTTAAAAAAAAAAAAACAAAACAAAACAACCCTGATACAGTAATACAAGTAATAAAAGGACAAAGTAGAAATAGAAGAAAAAAAAAGATCACTACCTCAAAGAGATCCTAAAAGGAAAACACATAGGAGCATTATTGCTAAATTTCAAAATCCCTAGATCAAAAAGAAAATTTTAAAAGAAACAAACAAAAACAATTAAAATATTCTGGGGCTATAATTAAAAGAGTACAGGATTTGTTAGCAGCTACAAAACTGTAATTCCTACAATATTATATACCAACAATCAGTGAACTCAAAGGTTTTCAAGATTTTGTCTCAAGAACTCAACCTGAACTCAATAGAAAATTTAACATGTAAAAGTCAACATCAAAGACATTTCAAGGGACTCATTAAGAATAAACTTTATGTTGTATACATGGAAATATAAACCATACATCTAAAACTGACATTGGTAACTGGGTATGTCAAAAGAAAGATTGGGGCATAGGTGAGTATGATCTGACCCTAAAAAGCAAATTGTCTAGGAAAAGATAAAAATAGTAATTATGCCATATGAATGAGTTGCAGAGAAGAAATGACACAGAGGCATTAGATGGGGTAGTAGAGCTAGTAGTCCTGAAAACCTACTCACATCAGCAATGTAATGGTTAAATAAGGAACAATACATATAAACATATATACATTTTATATATACACAGAAACACACACCATGAAGGGCATAGCACCTCCAAAATCTATAAAGAAATAAGGAGGGAGGGAAAAGGATAAGGTAGGGTATAGAAGAATGTGTAGATTTACAACAGTGGTATAAGTAGTATTAGATTAATGGGGAAGGGATAAAAAGGGAGGGAAAAAATGGAGGTAGAAAGTAAAGGAGGGATCCATGGGTTGGGGGACGTTTTACTTTAGTTTTCCTCAACTTGTCTAACTGTTATTTAAAGTAGAAGAGTTAGCAGAGATAGAAAATAAGAGATACACACAAAGTAACAAAGATCCGAAGTCTAATTAATTAGGGAAAAAAAGTAGGACTAGTAATCATTGATCTCAAAGTCAATAAGAGTCAATCAAGAGAGAAATCTACATTATGTCAGTCAAATTTATATTGTTTTAAATGAATATGTAAATGTATATGTGTGTGTGTGTGTGTGTGTGTGTGTGTGTGTGTGTGTGTGTGTGTAAAAATGTATCCATGCTTAGCTGTAGCCTATTTGGAATAGGTAGAGGGAAAGAAAAGGGGGAAAAGAATAAAGTAAAAACTGCACAGCAGAAAACAAAAGAATAACTCCTAAAGATAGACAGGCATTAACATAATGTCTTTTATTATATATGCTTTCTTGAAATGGAAATTGGTTACTTATTTTGAATCCTCCCTGATGTTCTGCTGAACACATGACAATGATTTTTAAATTTTTTCCTTTTTTCTTTCTTTTTTCTTGTGTATTTTCTTATTTTTTATTTAATTTTAAATAAATTAAAAAAAAAAAAAAGATGAGTTACCCTTTTAATCAGAGATTGTGAAACAGGATAGAAGATAGCATGGTAAATGGTATCTATTTTGTTACTTTATTTACTTAATCTACTGTCTTACTCTAATTTTCGTCTTTGACTTTAACTTCCTTCCCATTTTCCTCCGAACCCACCTCTTATTTTGGCTAACAGTGACATGAGTCAAACTTACATTCTGCTTGATTGGCTTCAAATTACCAACTACAATCCTTCTAGTGACTGTTAAGCCTATTTGTCCTGCCAATGAATTATAAGAACCTCCAAGACTTTCTTTCTGCCCTACCTTTAGAATAGCTAGGTCAACCATTAGGCATTCTCATCCAACTTGCTGATGCACCTTAAAAACCTGGAACATTGCTACTTGCCCCAATGTCTCAGGTGACTTGGGCCTTACCATTTCTTGTTCTATTCACCCTGCAGATCTTCTATGTATTGTCTCTTCTACATGGAGTGTGTTAGAACTGCCTACTAGTTTTTTGTATTGCAAAAACTGTGTGTACCTGGTTCAGAAACCAGTTTTTGGCTAATAGTTAAGCATTTAATAAATGTTTTTTCATTCATTCTCTCCTAGTATATCATTCATAATCACATCATCCTAACTTATTACAGTAAGCATCTGCAGAACTAGTCTTTTGCCTCTAGTTTCTTACCCTTCTATTTAAGCATTGCTGCCAGATTAGATTTAATACCTTCCACAAAGTCTTGTGTCTTGACCTTTCCAACTCTTAAATTTCTCACAACTTTCACATTCTCTCTCCATATACTACATCACAGCTGGACTGGATTTGGAGTTAAGAGCACCTGACTTCCAATCCTGCCTCTGTCACAACCTGTGTGATCTTTCTAAAATTACTTAACTTCTCCAGGTCTGCTTACTCATCTGAAAAATAAAGGGATATATGACCTCCTTTCAACTCTAAATCTATGATGCAATGGTGATATTTTCTACTTGAATATATTTTGTACTTTACTACTTCAATGCCTCATCTCTTGCAGTTCCTTATCCCTTTATGCCTCAATTTCCTTATTTACAAAATAAAGTGATTGAAGTAAGAGATTTTAATTTCTCCCAGGTATCTTGAGTTTTCGAAACTATACTTACTTATGACTCCTTAACAGAGAGAACTGTGTAACAGCAATTTTAACTGCTATGGGGTTTTTAGATTATCAAGTTCTCTCTTTACAACACACCAGCAAAGGTAGGTAGGTAGATTTCAAGTTTTCTGACTCCCAATATTACATTATACTCTGATTTTAGGCCCTAATTTTACAGCCTGAGAATACTTTGGCCCTTTTTAAAAAGAAAGGATGAGGAGCAGCTAGATGGGACAGTGGATAGAGCACCATCAATGAAATCAGGAAGACCTGAGTTCAAATCTGATTTCAGACACTTGACACTTCCTAGCTGTGTGACCCCGGGCAAGTCTCTTAACCCCAATTACCTCAGCAAAATAAGTAAATAAATAAATAAACAAAATAAATAAAAAGAAAGGATGAGGAAAAGGCCATTTCTCATTTCAGAGACTATTTCTTTTACTCTGAATAGCACTGTGGTGGAGTCAAATATTTCTTTAAAAAAATAACTAAATAGTATAGAGATGTTATCATTGAGCTTAATTTTCTTAAGAGAACCCTGTGTGTAGAGAAGCAAATAAGTGGATCTAAATTTTGCATAATTACAGAGGTAGTATGGCACAGTAAAAAGAAAATTGGATTTAAAAACACAGAATCTGTATTTTTACTCTCCCTTTACTACTTTGTACCTGTATGACCTTGGCAAGCCTCATGACATCTTTTGGCCTGTTTTCCTTACCTGTAAAGTGAAAAGGATGGATTGGTTGATCCCTAAGGTTCATTCTAGTTCTAAATCATACATTCCTATGAAAGCCCCGTCCCAATCCTAAGAATTTTATTCAATTAAAAGGTAAAATCAAGTAATTATCAACACTCTCTGTGTAGTAAAACTGGTATTTCAGAAATCTAAAATTAGAAATGTAACATTCCTGAAGTCTTAAGCATTAGTAAAATACCAGGGGTCTCATTCTTTGATTCAGTCTTTTATTTATTCAGTCTCTTATTCTTTCTAACATAAGTCATTTCCCCAGCAAAGCTATTTAACAAAATTTCCAGGTTTTAGTCCTGTATGTTTTGTTAGTTTCACACTGTTGACTAAAATGATCAGAAGTCTTCCAGTGATTCCCTGTTGCTAACTTGGTAAAATTCAAATTTCTCAAACTGATATTCAAGGTTTTGCACAAATTGATGTCACTCTTCTATTGTAGGCTTATTTCACATTATTCTCTTCTCTGCATTACATAATCTTGCCTAATTGATCTGCTGGCAGCTCCCATATCCACTCTATTTTTACCTATCTCCATGCTTTTGTTCATGCCATACCATTAAGTCTATAAGTTTCTTGAGAGCAGACTATTGTTTTCCCCCTTTTTTATATCTTCAGTGCATAGCAAAGTGCCCGGTACATAATAATATTAAATATGCTTATTGGCTTTACTACTGCCTTGATTCCCCATCTCTTCTACCTGCCTTTTAAGAGCCAATTGTGAATGCCATTTCCTTCACTGAACTTCCTGACTCTCTTGATTAATTATGACTCTTTCCTCATCAGAACCCATTAGAATAATTTAGTTGCACCTCATTTATGTACTGAGAACATATATGATTTCATATTTTAGTTATCTATGTGTCATCTCCCTTACTAGAATTTAAGTTCTTAAGGGAATTGTGTATTGACCTTGGTGCCAGGCATAATAGGTATTTAATAAATATCCATTGATATGATACAAATCAAAAAAATTTTACTCTTAAATTTGCTGTTTCCAATTTCACTCACCTGAAATTTCTCTTTCCCAAGTTACCAATGATCTCTTAACTGCCAAATCTGGTATTCTTTTCTCAATCTTCATCCATCTTGACCTTTCTGCAGAATCTGATGCTACTGACCACTCTCTTCTCTATGGGTTTTTGTAATACAGCTCTTTCTTGGTTTTCTTCCTACCTGTACAACAGCTTCTTCATTTATTTTGATGAATTATCATCCATGTCTTGTTACCTAATAGTGAGGATAAGCTTTGTGCAAGATATTTCTCACATAAGCATCCATGTCTTGCCCCAAGAGAGGGGGTAAGCTCTGAGTAACATAAATCTCACATAAGAACATGTGTGCATTGATAGGAACTGTTTTGACTTTCTTAAATTCCTAGTAATTAGCACAGTGTATAGACAGTGCTTAAGAGGTACTTTTTGATTAATGACCTCATCAGCTCCTATAGGTCCAATAAACTCTATTATGCAAACAAGTCTCAGATTTATATTTGGTCCTAGTTTCTCTCCACAGACATTTCCACTTGGATGTTTCATTGGTCTCTCAAACTAGCTCTCTTGAGCTCCAACACCACCAATATTTAGACATTTCCACCTGGAAATTTCATTGATATCTTAAACTTAACATGTCTAAAACAGAATTCACTAGTTCTTCCCTAAAGCTCATAGCTCTTCTAAATTTCTCTTTTTTCTATCAAGGATACCAACATTCATCTAGTTACCTAAGTTGCTAACAGCTGAGTCAGTATCCAATTTCCAAATCTTTCCATTTTTACCTCCTCAACATCTCACATCCATTTCTTTCATCTACTCTTACCTAGACCAGTGCATTCTTTGTTTTCCTTGTCACAACTCTCCCTCCCCTTCCCAAACTATCCCATATATAACTGTCAATGATTTTCCTAAAGCAGAGATCTGACTAGTCACTCCAATGGATCCCTGTTACCTTTAGGATCAATTTTCAACCTCTGTTCAACATTTCAAGTGCTTCCCAATATAGTCCCAACCTACATTTTCAGACTTAACATAGACTACTTCTCTTCACACAACTTATGGCCTAATTATTTTGGAGAAAAGGAATACATCCCAATTCATAAGGAACCTAAAAAAAACAGAACTTAAGTTTCAAAGTACCATTTAGTTTGATGTAAATGAGCCATATGATGAGATTACATGTAATTAGAGTTCATGGAATCAGAGTTGGAATTAAGAATTCTTTGAGTCATCTAGTCCTACTGCCTTTACACGCAAGATTGTTGTTCTGTACATGGTCCAGGATTAAAAAAGTACCTGAGAAATCAACAAACTATCATTCCTTGACTCACTGAGCTGACAATAAGCCCATAAGAATGATCAAGAGGAGTAATATTATATTGTTGCTGTAATCAATCAGTTTTTCAAGTTGGCCTAAATGTAGTAACCTTCAAGTAGAACTTTGCCATGAGGTTACTTAAGACATTGAAGCGGGGAGGGGGGAGATAGTAGTTCATATTCACCAGTGGCAAAGATTCACTATAAAAAGGGATGTCTTAGTAAATGAGCTCCCCAAACTTCAGTTGTTTTCTTATCAAGGCATAAACTTCCTATAGTAGGAGGGAGAATCCTAATTTTTTTTCTTTTTCTTAAACAAACCTTGCAGTTCCTCCAAATACTTTCTCATATCCACCAGGTCTGCTTTTATTTTATGCTAATCTTCTTATTTTTCAGACTTCCCATTCTTGTCCTACCCTCTCTAGTCTCCCTCTTAGCTCATTCCATCCTTCAATCCTAAAATATGCTTCCTGTTTTCATATGAAGTTGATCCCTTTCTTTAGGACCTAGCTCACAAGTGTCTTCTTCCTTCCCATGTTGTTACTTTTCTCTCCTTCACTTTGTTCTTGTTCTCTGCCTAACCCTTTTGTCTTTCTTTCTTTGCATGTTACATATTCTACATTTTTCTCCCCATATTATAAATTCTTTGAGAACAAGACCTATTTGATATCTCTTTGTATCCTCAATAGCAACAATAATAATTATAGATCCCAATTACATGTTGCTTTAAAGACTTCAAGAAACTTTTCAACATTATTTCACAAAGACATCCTGGTATAATTGATAATAGTGTGCAAGAGATATAGAATAGTGGGGTTCAAAATTCTGCCTGACACTAGTCTCTGAAGGTTATAACCTCTTTGTGCCTTAGTTTCCTCATCTTTAAAATTAAAAGATTGGACTAGATGGTTTCTTAATATCTCTTTCAGAGCTACTTCTTTGATCTTGTAACAACAAACCTGTGAAATAAACTCTACATGTATTATATACCCCTTTAACACATGAGGAAACAGATTCAGACAGGTTAAGTAATTTGTCTATGGCCATATAGCTTCTAAATTACAGAAGTAGGATTTGAACTCAAGCCTTTCAGACTGCAAACCTACAATATGATGCTGTCTTGCACTATTAAATATAATGCTCCAGTAGGAAACATAGATTACTTTCTTCTGAAAGCCTTAGGTGAACAACAATTCTTCACCACCCTTAACATCTAGAAATAACATTCTCTAATTTATGAGCAATGAGGTCTATTGTTTTTTATTGTTTTGGGAAGGAAGTAGTGGAGTTTGGCTTTCATTCATTTATTCAAAAAAACCAAATAAAGATTTGACTGACTTCTGTGATGATACTTAGAAATCTATGATTGAAAGCCTTCTGAGGGAGCAATGAAAGGGATTCCAAATTGAGGTAGAAATGATCAGCTTGGACTAATGATATGCATAAGCCATCATCCAAACCTAAGGTCTATATGCCCCTGAGATTTTAACTATAAAATTCCTGAAGTTATCCCCTAATACTATCTTTTGTTTTGGGAGGGAAGAACAAGAAAAAAATCACATATAGTGCTCAAGATGAGCAGAAGTTGGGTGGAGAAAGAACTGGTCTCTGAATCAAGAAAACCTGAGCTATCCAGAGGTTCAGTAATGTTGAACAATTTAGTAAAATTCTCAATGGCCCAAGCATCTTTGTAAAAGAGTCTAAGTTGCAGAGAAGGTATCAAATTGTGATAATAGAGGAACTTACTCACTGATGAAATCACAGGCCTTCTGAAATTAAAAAAAAAAAAAAAAGAGGGTGAAAGGTGTTCCTATATGACTATATATCATGAGAATTTCTATATAAATTGAGGTTCATTCATTTCATCTAAAAACCTAATTTCTGCAAGTGAAAAATGTTTTTAGAAATGTACAATAATTTTTGAACTATTCTATTTTTTTTGTTTAAAAATCTTTCATCCTAGAAAATGGATTCTAGCACATATTTCAAATCAAATGGGTCTGTCTTTGGTGAAGTTTCATTTTGTGGCTACTTAGAACACTGCTTCTGAAGACCATGAACTATGCGGTCCTTGTTTGGGTTCCCTGAAGATCACTAGCATAAATGTATTTTGGGGTCAAGGAGGATTAAAGAGAATGGAAGAATAGGTCATCTTATGCTCAAAGTTAGAAGGGGCCTTAAAAGTCAAGTGCCCCCACATCCTACTCAATTAAGGAATTGTGACTACAATGTCCCTTCAAGAGGCACATGGTAGAAGAGCTCAAGGCTTTAAGCCTTTTGTTTGTCATGAACCTCTTTGAATTCTGGGGAATTGATGGACTCCTTAGAATAACATTTTTAAATGCATAAAATAGACTACAAAGGAAGCAAATTAAACAGAAATAAAGATACTAAACCAGTGAAAATAAAAAACAAATTTATGCTCTTTAGATTAAGAACTCTTGGCATAGGGGGAAAAAAGGCCTGAATTCTCTATCAGAAGAGCTGAGTCCAAGTCCTTGCTCTGTCACATCCTGGTTGTATGACCTTGGTATAAGTCACTCATTTCTCTGAGTTTCAGAATCCTCATCAAGATAAAAACTGCAATACCTTCCCTCAAAGTCCATAAGCAGTTACTCAATTTTTAGCTGACAAGGAAACATAAGTCCTTTCAAGATCTATTGCTTTGGCTATTAAAACCCTTTTTTTTCCTTGTGTTAGAAGCCAGGGCTTATGTGTCCTTTTAGAATTCATGTCTTCAGTCCAAATACCACTAGCTTCTACAATTATTCTTCCTATGACTTGGTTTCTAGATGTCTCAAGCTCATTAATGCTCCTGTCTTCCTTCTCTCCTAAACCCTAAAAAAAGAGTATTTTAATTCTATGTTACAGTCAACTGATGTAGAGGGCCAGAACTTTGGAGAAGTATACTTGAAACAAGGATACTTACAAAACAAGGTATTAACTCAGTGGAATTACTGAGATGATGGTTCTTTAGTATACATATATTTAATACTTAGCATGATGATGTAATGGTTCTCTAGTTCACACATACATAGTGTGCTGTAATGATGTAATCATACGAAAGTATTTAAGGGCTGAGAAGGACTGGAAATGAAACGTTCCATTTTTGACCATCCTCCTGGTGGTTCTCCTGCATCCTGAACTCCTCCACTAAGATCAAGACTGGGCCACAATAAAGACTCTAGATTCTATTCCTGATCATTCTTGTGGTGTCTATCCTGCTGAGACCAAGGACTGTCTGGAGGACCTCCAGAAAGCTAGCCCAAACATTACATTTATAGGTGCCAAAAACTAGCCTAATGTAGAAGTGAAGTATTTAAAATATTTGTTAAAAATGTATTATTTGTATTTTCTGTTCTTAATTTTTAAAGTTTCATATTGGTATTTTATATTTCGCTAAATATTGCAAATTGCTTGCTCTGTATACACACACACACACACACACACACACACATACACACACACTCAACACATATATATACACACAAATATATATGTATATGACCTTCATTTGAAATACTGGTCCCCATTTCTGCTTCAAAGAAAAAATGGCATGTTTAGAATCTTATCATTGGAAGGGACCTTAAAGGTCTCTACTCCAGCTACTATTATAGCAATCACTTTGAAATTACCCAAAATTGGCACAAAAACTTTCAAATTCTAATTTCTCAAGTGTTAGTGATTTTGTTGTCTCTTTGTCATGTTGCTAAGTTTGGATCTTTGGAAGCCAAAGACAAAATACTTACAACAAGTAACTCCTCAGTGATTATGGTAGCCACTGTAGCAGCTTTAGGATTTCTCCTGCAACTGAAGCTTTCCTTAAGAAATATATCTGTATGTGTTCTGAAGAATCATAAATAAATGGTAAGATGGATAAAAATGGAGCAGGGCTTATATTATACAGAGATAGCATTCTCCTCACTCCCAACTATAGAAAAAGATGCTTTTATTGTATAAAGAAATGGGAATCTGGGATGTTCTTGACTTTGACAATATAGCTAAGTCACTAATGGAAGCACTGTCAGATGATTTTGTTGATGGTGCTCCATAGGCAAGCAACACTTTGATTAAAAAAAAAAAAAAAAAGGACATTCATTAGTCCAAACTGATTGGTCTAAAACAATTGGTATTTCTCAAGACAAAAGACAAAAGTAAAACAAAGTAATTATTTTTTCCTTCCTTCATTCCATCTTCTTTGGGGATAATTTTTGATAGTTTCATGTGGCATTTAATGATGATGATAGCTGGCATTTAAAGAGTTTTTAAATCTTAATTAAGTCTTAAAACAAGCTCGTGAGGTAGATATTATTTTACAGATTGGGAAGCAAACAGTAGTTCGAAGACTAAGAGACTTGCCCAGGAGCATACACTTCTAAGTAATCTGAGGCTGGATTTGAACTCAAGTATTCCTGGCTCCAAGTCGAACACTGTAACCCTAGCTGTCTCTAAACCTTATGTGATTTCCCACCACATTGTGAAATCCTAAAATAAGAAGATTCTCAAATATTAATGACATATTTTTGCTAATCTTCCTGTTCCAAGGAGAACTGGCTTTTTAAAAAACATAACACAGTGGGGACCAATGGCCCTGTTATGAGTAAGAACACTTAAATTTTTCACAAAGCAAAAGCACCACAAGATTAGAATAAACATTTTAGAAGGTCTAAAACAACTATAAAATTTCTGCTTTTCACTGGGCTATCAAGTGCAACAGGAACACAAAAGGCCAAACTGTAACAGGAGAAAGCTCACTCCTTGTTAATTAAGGTGTCTTTTCTTAAAAGCCTTGCAAAACTGATCAGGCCCTAATTTGCTTTAAAGATTACACAGCTAACATTATAGAATCATATTGTGTTAGAGGGAGAAGACAGCTTACAAAACATTTAAGTCCAAGCCTCTTGCTTGGCAAAAGGACAAAGAGGATTTGATCAAGGTCATAAAGCTAGTAAATAGCAATATGGTATTCCAATTCATGTCTTCTGATTACAATGCAGAGAATCCTTTCCCCTGTACCATGCTGCTGCTTCTCCCAAATAATAAAAATAAGTTATTACCAATTTAAATATTAAGAATTTTAAATAGCTTAACTAAGATTATAAAATTTCTAAATGGGATTCTAATCTCTATCTTCTGACCAAATCCAATGTTCTTTCCCTTATGAGTTATTCTGCCTATGGAGTCATGAGTGCAAATGGTTATTTCTACAGAATTTTAATACATTAAAAATGTTTTAGGAGTTCCTCCTTAAAAACAAGAACCAATACCTATATTGCTCTAAAACCTTTAAAAGTGCTAAGCAAATAAGTTACTGTGATATCTGACCCAGAAAATAACTTAATCTTTACTGTGCTTAGCAAACAAGGAGACGTGGGGGAAGTCACACCACAGAAGCATGGCTGTCTTTTTTCCATTAAGTATTTATCTGAAAATTCAGGCAACCATAAGGAAGGAGAGAAGAGGAAGTTTTATTAACATTAATATACATCAGAAACAAACTTGAATACAAAAATCTGTCAATGAGACATATTAAGAGTACTGGAATTATAGCCAGAAAATCTGGGCTTGAGATCTATCATTTGCTAGCTATGTGACTCAAACCATCTAACCTTTCTATACCTCAGTTTTCTCACTTGTAAAATATATATAATACTTTAGCAACTATATTATAGGTCTTCACCAACAAAAGTATTTTGCAAACCTTAAAGTACTTTACAAATGTGAAAAATTTATCAATAACATTACTAACAATATATTTTTATTCTCAAAGCAATGGGACATGGCAAATTGATATTTGTTAGGAATTTCAAGGAATCTAGATGAAAAGCAATATATTTTAACAAGCATATTAAAAAATGTATTCTACAGTCAAGAATAATTAGCATACTCATTATTCAATTAGGAATTTGTTTATAATCCCACCATAATGAATCACAATATATGGGATGACTTGGTTAGAACCATAAATAAAAATTGACAAAGTACTTCAAACTAGCATATTTCAATTCAAATTCAATGTGTTTTCATTTAGTGAAAGGCATTTTGAATCTCAAGGTCATAGCTCAACAGAAATATAAACAAAGCCCTAAATTATCTATAAGTTATTAAGTCTCCCTTATGGCTGACATTAGACTGTATTGTTACCATCAAAAAAAAAGAAAAAGTGCAGTACAAAAAACTCCAGACTTCAGAAATGAATTACATTTCTAGCTTTAATATATTTAAACTACTCTAAAGCCCATGTTTCTAAAATTCTTGACCTGTTTGCCTCAGGTTTTTATTTTTAATAAGAACTAAGTGAGATAAAATACACTTTGTAATTGTAAGGAGTCATGCAAATGTGAATCATTGTTATTGTAGAAAATAAAAATTTAAAAACCCAAGTAGTTTATCATCTGCCATGACACTTGCAACTTAGCAAATCAAAAGTTATTACAACATCAGCAAACATATAATATACATGAAGGAAAAGTATTAATGTGTGAATGCCCTCATCTTTTTTATGTCCTCAAAAAGAGAATGTGGGCTACAGGAGATAGGGAAAGATAACATAAGTACTAGTGGGAGTGAATGGTCACATATAATTTCTCTGTTTTTCAAGAGTTCCTGAAATATCACTGTAACAAATAATTTCTTTAATGAATACATGTGATCTTGTCCAAACTCTACTTACAATCCTTCAGTGCCTCTCCAGTTTGAACTATACAATGTTTCATCTCCTTAACTCAGTATTCAAAGCCTGACCTTACTCCTTCTTCATACTATATTATCTTAATCTATAAACTCCATGCTCTTGCCTAACACGACTACATTCCTTTGCTCTTACTATAACTTCGTTTATGCCATTTACTAATGTCTTGAATATATTTCCTTTCCTCTCTTCACCTAAATTCCTATTAAGCCTTTAAAGACACCTGACCATGAAGTCCTTCTTTTACAACTTCTTTCCTTCTCTCCCCTTTCTTAGCTCTGTTCCTATCCCTTCTCACCCTTCAACCCTCATCATGATCCCTGAATTTCATGCAATACCTTAGTTTCTCTGATACACTAATTATTGACTAAACATTATTGTTATCTACATATCGATTATAGACTCCTTAATAGACTATGAGCTCCATGAAGTTAGGGACAACATAGCAATTCAATTTTGTCTCTCCATGGACATTCAGGGCAGCAGGTGCTTAAGTTGTTTTTTTTTTTTTTTTAAAGCACTAGAAAATGCATTCTGTGCTCTGTCTCAGGGCTTTATATGCTGTATAGATTTGATAAACATCTGTTGAAACAGTTTTTTTCCTAGGCTAATGCACAGCTACATGTGCCCATCTGATGAGCTTCAGTGAGATATTTCTTTAAAAAAAAGTTTAATTTTTAATTATTTAAATTCAACAAAGTTGCAGATATTTTCAGAGAACCATAACCTATTTTATCATGAGATGCAAGGCATCCTGAATTAGGAGGGATGATCAGAAATAATCTTCCCCAAGTCATTCATTTTAAAGAGAAAAAAACTAAGAATCAAAGAAGAAAAGTGACAAATCAAAGATCCCAGAAGTAGTGACAGGGCTGAGATCTTCCTCAGGCTCTCTGACTATGCCATGATCTTTACACAATTCCAGATCCCTTATACTTCAAAATATGAGAGAATTAAGTTTAATTTGCCAAAACGGCTTGTGCCAGATGCCAGAAAACTTATAGAACTGGTGAATGAAATGATAACCTTTACCAAGGCTGCAGCAGGGGCTGAGAATAGAACCATACCTGACTCAGATACCAGTGGTACATGGGAAAGTTTGCTTCTGGCTCTTGTTAGAGGTCTTCGAGGATAGTCTTCATCATATTCCATTTCAAAATTCTCAGATTGGGAGCTTCCTCTCCTGTCATCCCCATAGACATTCCCATTAGTCCTCTCGTCATTGGCTGGGCTTCGAGACCCACCATGTGGGAGAGTCCTAAAGGAGAATTCTGATCCTATGCCATTGGGACCATTTACAACACAGGCTCTGCTGGTGGAAGGTCGTTCCTCATCAGAACATCTGCTAGTTCTGTTCTGCGATCCCTGAGGCCTACTGCAGGAGCACCTGGAAGAAACTGAGTTTTCTCTATCAACTGGCCCTGAACCCTCAGTCTTACAAGGAGAGCAGACGCACGGCTGTGATGTATCTGGGGCTGGGGTGCCGGGCTCACCAGAGTTGCCAGTTACGGTCCTTACAAAGTCAGGGCTTTGAGGAGCAGCATTGCATGAAGGGGAGTTACCCACAGAGCCTGGGCTATTGCCACAACTGGGATAAACATCTTTGCTTTTCTTCTTCTCAGGCATGTCGCTGGCTGCTTTCATATCTGCTTTAATCTGTTCACTTGTGACCTGGCAGCCCTTCTCACAGCTATTTTCCTCAATGGAGGACGACTTCAACTGGCCCATTTGATGAGAGGAGTTGCATCTCTTTCGAAGTGGCGTCTTACCTTTTCCACTCACTGATTACAGAAAAAAAAAGAAACATTCAGTTAAGAGTGAGAACACCTCTCATATCAAAAAGGGGACTCCTCATTAATGTATATTCTGTTTATTTTGATTCCTTCCTCTAATCACACCAACAAGATCCTAATTCAGTCATTCATGGCACCTTAGTGCATAGAGCTCTAGGTCTGGAGAAAGGAAGCCCCAAATTCAAGCATCATCTCAAAAGATTTAACCTATTTGCCTCAGTTTTCTCATGTGAAAAATTGGGGCTAATAAAAGCACCTATCTTGCAACATTGTTATGAGGTTTAAATGAGATAATATTTATAAAATGTTTAGCTAATTGCTTAGCAAATATTGGGCTATAGATAAATGCTATCTTATAGCTTATTTATAATAAATAATAATTTATAATCATATATAAATTATTATAAATAATAATTACAAATGAACAAATAAAAGATAAGTGCTTATTTACTCCCCCTTCCCTTCATTAGTATTGCAGTTGTTGCTTAACAGGTCTTTTTGCCTTTTCTACCCCCAAGTCATGTAGCCTTACTCCACAATCCATATAAAAATTGTCTTTTCATGCAGACATCTAATAATGACATTTTCCCACTAAAAATCTTCAATGGAGCTTTATCACCTACTGAGTAAGGCACAGATTCTTCCTTCTGGCACTTGTGTGGCCCTTCACAATTTATGGTTGATCTTTCTTTCCACTCTTCTCTAAAGGTCAAATTTTAGTTTTTTCCATATTGATACCTAACATGTAGTTGCCTAAATGTGCCAGACACCATTTTGCCTACATGCCTTTGCTCACATTTACTGCTACCATCTACTGAAGGCCTAGTCTATCTTTAAGGGGACAACTAAAAATAACAAAAAACACCAATCTCTTCTGGTAAGCTCAGAAATGAGCTAAGTAAGTCTTCCAAACTGACATACAACTTTGTTATCTACAATTATGTCTGATTCTCCTATTAGACTAAGATCTATGAAAGCAGGAATTATGCTTTATTTGCTGAATGAATAAGGCTTAAGAAACACTGAATAGAATGGTTACTGTGTAAGACGGTGGAAGGGTGTTAAGCTGGGTTTTAATCTGTTTTATTAATTGGCTGGAAAAGTGTGTTCTAGTTACCTAAATTTTATAAATCATGGTCTTAGCTCAATAGGACCTGTTAAGAGTTTATGGTCTGCTGGAATAGCTTTAACTATAAAATATCAGGTTTAAACTTTTAGTGAAGACTACAAACATTAGTTGGGAATTAATTCGGGTCAAGTTTCCTAATAGGGAAAACACTATAAATGTCAGCTGGCCATTCACCTGGGGGTTGCCTGGATTCTACCGGCTCTCTGATTTTGTCTTCTTTGTCACTGTAGTTTTGAGAACTGTTTTTAGCAATGAAGCTTCCAGGGGCTCCCATACTCTCTTCCTCATCTTCACTGTCTGAATCGTGAACAGTAATTGGTGGTGCTTTTGCAGCAGGCTGAAGACCACTGGGTCCTAAAACAAAAAGTGAGGGCCAAATTACTATGGTGCAAGGAAGATAGTTTAAAATAGACTATTTTCCAGTTATAGGTTGAGTGTCATGAAATGAGGGAACTACTTGGTATACTGTTCTTTTAGCCAAAAGATGTAATAGGCAGCACGGTATAATGGAAAGACTGCTAAACTTGTACAGGCATCTATATTTGGTAGGTATGTTGGAGTCCAGAACAAAAAAATATTATTATTGTTATTAACAATAGGACATTTACCCAAGACAATCCCAATAGACTTTAAATAGAAAATGCCATATGTATTGAGAAAAACAACTTATGGAGATTGAATGGAAATCAACACATATTATGTTCACTTTATTTTCTCTGTTTTTTAATTTCTTCTCCTATGGTTTCTCCCTTTTGTTCTGATTTTTCTCTCCTAAATGATTCATAAAGCAACACTTATCCAAAATAAATAAGTAAATATAAATTTAAAGAAATGAAACATTAAAATGTACTTAATTTGGCAAAAAAGTAGTACATTATGTAGTTTTATATAATGTCTTCAAGATATATCTTTCCTCACAACAGTCCCATAAGGTGGGTAAGGCAAGCTTATGTTATCATTTCATAAATGAAAAGGTTAAGATACTTGTCCAAAGTGTCACGCCTAGTAGGTAACAAAGCAATTTAAACCCAAGTCTCCCAATTACAAATTCAATGCTCTTTCCAGTATACTACAGTTACCAAAAACATCTCAATAGGACATTCTAAACATTTACTCAAATTGAGCAATATATTTGAAAACCCATTATATTATGACAATAAACAACATGAAAAAGGGAAAAGAAATGGAGGCCAATTCATTCTAAAGCAGACATATAAACTGGGGAAAACCCCCCAAAAAAGGCCGCAATAGGTTTCAGATTGAAGAGATCATTGTAGTCATACGTTTAGAGGCATTAAGTCAATAGAATGAGTGGTCACTCCTAGCAACATTTTGTTGTTGACAGTAGTAACTAGAATCTATTTGTCAGAGACTAGCAATAATGGGAGAGGGAGGGAGTGGAGATTTGAGATTACCTGCTTGCTCTTCATCAACCTCCATGGGAAAAACAGCCTGGTTATGAGTTGGACCTTCATTTCTACTCTCTCTATCTTCCTGAGGCATTTCTTCCATCTCATTCAATGCTGAAAAGAGACACAATGTCAAAGTAAGATCAAGGGAATATGAAAACATGAGGGGCAAATATTTAAGTATACTATATCAAATCACACTACCAATCCTAAAAAGCTCTGCAATTAGTTCCACACTGTTCATTATAGGAAGAAGGATTAGTTTAGCTTGACTTATCATTCAGAGAGCAAAATGAAGAACAAAGGAGAAAAAAGTTGCAGAGGAACAGATTTCTGGCTTGTTATTAAGGAAAATAATTCCTAATAATTAACCTAATTAATAATTAAAAGTGGAATGGAATGACTTTAAGATATGGTGAGATATTCTGTATAAAGTGAGCTATTTTATCCGTGTAGGCCTTCAGCAGAGGATAGATGATGACTTATTGGAAATATTGGAGCTTGAAATAGGATAGACTCCTATTCAGGGGATAGATTGAGTGACTTCTAAGGTCCTTCCAATTCAGATTCTGTAGGGAATATAGCTTGTATCACATGTGACATGGCCAACTGACACAAATAAGATAATGTTAAGTGGGAGTTTGAGACAAGAAGACTCCACTGTTATCCAGACTGATCAAGCAAAGGACGAAGAGTGTAAGAGCACTTGGTAGCAAAGTCATAGACAGGTGTTTAAAGAAAGTTGACTGGTTTGGGAATAGAAAGAAACATTTTTAGGTACCAGGTTCACAATTTACATTTCCTTCCAAACTTGACCTCCATATCCTATCTTCTCCCCTTTATCACTTACCAAATCATCTATGAATAGCATGGTAGAATGATTATAGAATATGATTTAGAAGTTAAGAGGGACTTAGAAATATTATTGCTCAATATCTTCATTTTAAAGATCAAAAAGAGTACTAGAGAAGTAACATGCCTAAGGCCATGTGAATAGTTAATAACTAGGCCTGGACTGGAAGAGAGTATTTATGACTGGAAATCTAGGAATCAAGTCATTATTCCAGAATGTCTCTTAATAATCATGGATCTAGTAGTGTTTGGAAGTATTTGGGGAACAAGTGAGGGACAAGAGTGTAAATACAGGATCAACCAGAAGAGTATATAATAAATAGAGCTACTTTACTTTATCATTACTGCCATCTAGAGTTTAGAATCAAAAACAGCATAATACAGGATGTTTCAAAAGTCTTGGAGCCGTTTTAGGGGCATTCTAGATGTGGTTCACAAAACCAAAAAATTAATATGAATCCTCCTTATATTTCTAATATCAATTCAAATCATTTATTTGAATTTAAATCTCCATTATAAGTAATTAATGCCTAGCAAGGAATGTCTTACATTTCTGGAAAAGCTAAGTTGTGAGGTTCATCTGAAGATAACTCTCACCTCTTTTTGCATACTTCTTTGTATCCCATTAATGAGAAAGTGCAAGTTCCCCTCCTATATATGCTAGTGGGTTCTTTTACGCCTTCCCCTTTCTTTTTCCATTCTCAGAAGAGACACAGTCTAACCACCCACAAATCATTCTTTTTTTTTTTTTAATCTAACTCAATATCCTACAAAGATATTAAAGTTCTAAAAAGATGCACCTCTTCTCCCTTATCATAATACTTAATTATTTAATTTGAATAATTATATATTTCATTCTATTTGCTAAAATAAATTTACTTTCGTAAGTTTTTCTGGCCTCTTTATATTTCAAAGTTCTTTCTCAATTCAGGTGTTTTCATCAGAAAATTTGAAAATTATCTATTTCATTAGGCATTACTCTTTGCAGAGTAAATTGTTTTTGAGCCTATTTCTTTTGCCTTTTGGAATACTGTAATATAAGATCTCTCATTTTTAGAAGAAGTTGCTATTGTATTGGAGGTTTTTTTGGCAAAGATACTGGAGTGGTTTCTCCAGCTCATTTTGGAAATGAGAAAATTGAAGCAAATACTGTTACGTGACTTGTTAATAAGTATCTGAAGCCAATCTGAACTCAGATCTTCCTGACTCTAGACCTGGTGTTCAATCCATGAGACTTCTAGCTGCCTCTGCATTTTGGATACCAATACCTTATTTTAAAAGATGTGGGGGGCAGGTAGGTATCACAGTGGATAGAGCACCAGCCCTGAAGTCAGAAGGCCCTGAGTTCAAATCTGGACTCAGACACAACACTTCCTGGCTGTGTGACCCTGGGCAAGTCACTTAACCCTAATTAAGAAATGTGATACAAAGACTCCCTCCTTCATCTACCTTTCTCTCTTATCCCACACCTGTACTCCTGCCCACACATGTAACCCACTTGCCTTCTCCTAATGTTTTAATATTATTTATTTAGAAGCTTTTCAGTTCTATGTAATCACAATTATTTGATATTATATTTCTCTTTTAATTTTTCTATAGTATGCTATTTAGGGTCACAGTCATTTATATTTTGTGGAGGAATATGGTATAAGGTATAGTTTAAAGCTTAATTTCTGACAGACTATATTCCAATTTTCCCAAGTTTTTTTTTTTTTTTAATCAAGAATTTTATCAAATCCTAAGATAATTACTGTTTTCCATTTTATCAAACACTAAGATGCTGAATTCTCTTGTTTTTAAATTTATTTTGTCTAATCTTCCATTGACCTATTCTTTCTCTATAATACTATTTGAGGTCTGGTGATGATATTCCCTCTTTGTTCCCATTTCTTTTCTTTTCATCATTTCCCTTGCCACATAGGTCTTTTAATTTTATCAAGTTATATTTCTAAAATATCTCCTTAGTAATCTGTTAAGCATTAAAAATGTAAATTAATTCTGTTCATAATGCTATTTTTATTATATTGCCACAATGTCTAGCCATAAGCACAGGATATTATTCTTAACTACTTAGGTTTTTCCTTATCTCTTTAAGAAGTGTTTTATAACCAAATCCTATATAAGTCTTTTATGTGGTTTTGGGAGATTGATTCCCAGATATTTTATGTATTTTGCAGTTATTTGGAATGTGAATTCCCTTCTATTATTTTTTGAATATTATTATCATATAAAATGTTAAGATTTTGAGGGCTTATTTTGTAGTCTGTAATTTTGTTAACGCTATAGTCTCATGAATTATTTTTACTCGTTCTCTACATTTTTCCAAGTAAACCATCAGATCACCAACAAACAAGGATGTTTTATCTCCTTTTTACTCTCTCTTGTCTTATTACTGTGCTTACCTTTTCAAAAACTCTTATTAAATAATAGTTGGAAAAGTGGAAATCCTTGTTTCACTCTCATTTTTAGTGGAAAAAAGGTTAAATGTGATGCTTACTTTTGGCTTTAGACAGATGCTTATTTCAATACTTTGTTGAGTATTTAGCATTAAAAAAAATTTGTACTGCATCAATTGAATGACCACGTGGTTTTCAATGTTTTGATTTTTAATCTAATTGCTTTGATTATTTTCCTAATACTGAACCATCTTTGCTTGCAATCTTGGCATAAATATCAATTGGTCATGACAAATGATTTCCTAGATAAATTGCTGAAGTCTTTGAGGTTTTAATTTTAAAATTTTGACTCAATGTTCATTGTTTTCTTTCTCTAATTTAGGCATCAAGTCTATATTTGTCTCATAAAGGATACTGGCAAGGAGATTTTTTTCTTCTTCAATTTTTGAGAGTAAATTGTGAAGTATGAGTACTAATTGTTCTCTAAAAGTTTGACAGAATTCTCTGGGGAATCCATCAGGCTCAAGATTCCCCCACTCCCCTCCCATTTGGTAGCTCTTTACATATAAATCTATTTTCTTCCCACTCCAGACTGAGTTATTTAAGAGCTCTATCTTATCTTCTGATGGTCTGAGTATTTTATATTTTTTATGTATTCCTCTTTCATATTTTCAGTTTTGTTAGCATAAAGATGTACAAAATATTTTTGATTACTTTTCATTTCTTCTACTTTTTGCTCATTTGCTATTTTATCAATTTGATATTCTGCTTTCCTCTTTTTAACCAAATTAGCAAAAATTATATCTTTTATTATCATTTTCAAAGAACCAGCTTTCAGTTTATTATTTCTAAGGTTGTTTTCAATTTATTTATTTTTTCTCTAATTTTTAACATATCTTTTTTATGCTTAGTTCTTTGTTGACTAATTTTTAAAAACTCATATTTAGTTCATTACTCTAATTTTTTCATTTTTTACAAATGTGTATAAGAAGATTTTCCTCTTACAGCCTGCTTCATTTATATCCCAGAAATATATATTTGTTCCATCATTATCATTTTTTAAACATTGTTATAATTAGTTTAACCTCCTCATTATTTAAGACTTCAATGAAGTCTCCATTTGGATCTGTAAATTTTTTGTGTGTAGCCACAGAATCAATTTCTATACTTATTGCATCATGGTCTGTAAAGGATATAGTGACTATTTCTGCCTTTTAACACTTATTTGAAATAACTCTGTACTTTAATATATAGTCAATTTTTATAAAAGTTCCATGTGATTCTAAGAATTATGTATATTCTTATACTGTGCCATTTGAAGGACAATTTTAATTCCTTATTTTCCCTATTCTTATCTTTCTCTTAACATTCAAAATTGAGAGAAACATATTGAAATTTCAGGTTTCTACTAACTTTCTTCTCATTCTGTTGAAAGTTTTTACCATGAAGTTTTACATACTAGTTCCTTTTTCTCACCTGCTTTTTTATCTGGTTATACAATTCTTACCCTTCTTCTGCTGTTTTTATCTCTATCCATCAAGTACTTTCCTCCTTCTCCTTCCCATCAATTAGTTCTATTCACTCATTCTTTAAACTTCTGATTTCACTCCCCTTTTCAAAAAGAAGGATTTCTCTCATCTCTTCATTATCTATTCTCTCTTTCTGAATACTCTAGTCTAGGGCTTCTTAAACTTTCTAATTATGATCCCCTTTTGCCTGAGAAAGCTTTACAATACACCAGGTATATAAATCAAACAATTACAAACAAACAAACATAAACCATAATTGTGTGAATTCCTACATTCAGTTACATGATCCCAAATGGGGTCACAACTCACAACTTTAAGAAACTTTGCACTAGACCTTTATCCTCTGATTTGTGAACTCTTTAATTATCTGGTCTCTTTCTTTTCTCAATATTCATGCAATCAAATCTTCTAAGATATCCATTCTAGGCTCTCCTCTCTAGGTACTTTATGCCATTTGCTTTTGAGAGCTTGCCTCATAGATTCTTCTATTTCTTTTTGCCTCACTCCTCACAAAATGCTTTTGTAGATATCAACGTAGAAATTATCCCATGCTTGGGCCTCTCTCCCACCACATCCCAGGTCATGAAACCCACTGACCTATGTCCTCTTATGGTTTCTTTTTTAAAAATTTGTCTCAAAATCTCCTCCCTGAGTTCATGTTCACCTATTTCCCAGATGTTAGCTAGCCCCAGGAGTTCCAAATCCCTTCTCTCTGCCAATGGAGGACAAATAGACTTTTTAAGTTGCTATCTTCCTTAATAAACTATTTCATAGGAGCATTCATCAGTAGAACATTGTGCCACCACCAAAGTAAGGTCTCCTTCCTTTCCTACTTCTTTTCAATCTTTCTTCTCCTCACATTCACCTACTCCCCTACAGTTTGTTCTTGGAAACCACTACTATCACCTTCCTCTCACTGATAGTCCTTGAACTATCCTAGCAAACCAACATTTTCTTTTTGTTCCCCTTATTTCCATCCTCTATTTTCATGTACTCTTCCATGTTCTAATACATCATATCACATATCTCTCTCACACACACACACACACACACACACACACACACACACACACACATTCACCTGCAGGCAAGGTGTTGATCTAGTGAGATTTCAAGATGATCAGAACAAAGTTCATAGTGCTTTGGATGGACCCTCTATGGAAGACTTACAGAAAAAAGACAATAGATTAAGAACTGAATAATATAAGAAGCCAAATGAGATCTGTTTCAGAGGAGGAAGCAGGCAGAAGAGTCTAATCATATATATCTTAAAATACCTATATATAATTAATCAAATATCTGAGTACCTGCAAATAAATATCTGTAGGAAAGATGCAAATAAGTAGAAGAAACAATTATTATCTTTACTTGAGAATGAGACATTTATATATGGGGAAAAAGAATCTTCTATTTATTAACCAAATGAGTGCAGCAGGCATTCAGAAGAGACAGAATTTATTGGAGAATTCTAGTGGCTAAAAAAAGACTTCACAGTAGTTTGAGAACATATATGATGAGTACTTCTTGGCTCATCTGTTTCATGTCCCTTCCTTTTGGATTTATAGAAGGCTTGAGATAGAAGAAATTTTAAGAGACTGAGTCTAAACCTCTCAGTATGAAGATGAAATAGTAAGACTCAGCACTCAGAGGGCAGAAGTACAGAAATATCCAGAGTTTATCAAGGATTCAAGCTATAGGGCTGATGCAAACAGCAAGGTCACCTGGAAGATCCAGAAGCCTTAATTCAATACTCAGAATCCCATGCATCAGGTTACCCAGAACAGTTTGTGGATGAAATCCTTTTCCAAGGCAGCAGCATATTGATCTGCCAAGGAGACAACACAACCCCGACCTCACCCCCCTTCCCGCTAAACCAAAAAATGTTAGATTACTCAGAGCACACTGCTAAAAGGTAAATAAAGATTAAAAATCAAACGACAACACCCACCCCCAAAAAAATACACTCGATAAAGAGCACTATGAGATTAGACATATTCAAGGAACAAACTCAGAAAAAAGGGAATAATTGTAAAATGCCTATAAGCAAAAGCACAATTTGCCTACAAGATCAATTAGAATTCTTTGAAAAAAAATGATACAAGGGTTTAAAAATGTTTTTAAATAACACTAAATTAAATGAGTAACAGAGGAAAGAATTAGAAGAGAAATGCAAATTAAGGAGAAGAAACTTGGAAAGAGAATTAATAGTTTGGAAGAAGATTTGCAAAAACTTATCTAAGTTAATAGACTACTTGAAAGTTAGAATTGATTAGACTCCTTGAAAAAAGAAATATTAAAATGAGATTTTAAAAAATTGAAGAAAATATAAGATGTCACATATTAAAAATAAAGCATCTGGAAAACAGATAATGGGGTGATAATGTAGGAATCACGACACTATTTAAAGCCACAACCAAAAAAAGATCAAGAAATCATGAAAGATAATTGCCTTCATTTTTTCAGAACAAAGAGGCAAAATGAAAATATAAAGAATTCAATGTCATCTTCTCAGTTCCTAAAATGAAAACTCCTAGTAATGTCACAGTTAAAATCAAGTGCATACATGTTAAAGAAAAAATTTCTGCAAGCTGACAGCAAGAATGCATTTTTAAAAAAGAGAGGAAGCAGAGCAGAATCACTTAAGATTCAGAAGTTACCACCATAAAAAAAGCAAAGAGCATGGCATACCATATTCTGAAAGACCAAAGATATAGGCTTACAACAAAGTTCAAAAAAACTAGTTTTTTAGTGAAATAGAAGACTTTCAAGCATTACTGATGAAAAGACTAAAGTCAGATTGAAAGTTTAAAATATAATTATGAGAAAAAAAAAACAGAGGTAAATATATTTTTGAAAGCTATGTTTGAAATGGGAGTAAAAAGTAAAAATGACATATGCATCCCCTAAGAACTACTTCAATAAGGGGCATAGAAATTGAATAAAATGAAATATTTGAAAGTGTTTTGCTGTTTTAATTCCAGATAACCAACAGTTTAGAACAAGGTCGACTGACTGGTAATGGACTGTTTGTTGAATGAGATGCACATTTTTTGCAGATGACTGATGTGGGAATGTGTTTTGCTTAATAATGTATATTTGTTGCAGGTGTGTGCATGTTTCTGGGGAATCAGGGAGTGGAAGACAGCAAATGATTGTTAATTGAAAAAAAAAAATTAAAATTATTTTTTAAATTTAAATGCACAAAATTACTATTAAAATATGTATCTGAAACAAAAAAGAGGCATGCTTTAGAACAGAACATAGACATCTAAGTCCTTGACAACTAATGAAGTTAAAAACTCAAATCTCTTTTATAATTTACTGTATAAGTAGACACGCTAGTCTATTCTAAAAGCAGGCAAACTAGTCTATAGTCTGTGCAAATGTTTAATTACAAGACTAAGTAAGTTTATCTTTTGGCTCAGTCAAGAATTAAGACTATATCAGACACAAGACAATAAAAGAATAATATTATGAAGTCAGTTTACATAACAGTATGGTGATCTGTCCCCACTAAAGACTCTGAGGTGAAGTAAGTTCTTGTAGGTACACAACACAAAATATCCAGGAGAAATGAGTCTCTTCACAGCTCAAATGGTCAAATTGGGGGGGGGAAAGGTTAAGAGAATAAACTTACTGCACGTAATTTATGGGAAGACAGAGAGACAAAAGAAAGAGCAGGTACACTCAAATTTTCATGTGTCCAATTCCTAAGTCCCTTATGAAGACCCTTCTTTGCAATCTCCATATGTATGACAAGATTTACCTGATGTTCAGTGTCCATAGAAAACAATGTTATTCTTCCCCACTGTGAGGAGGAAGTAAAAGATAGCATCATGCCTAATTTTTATAATGTAGAGCTAAACTAAACTAGACCAAATTCTTGCCAACCTTCTATATTAATTACCTTTGCTTACACATTTCAACCCCTATCCCTGTAAGAACTTTCAACTTCTTCCCTTCTCAATAATGGTCAATTCCATTTGTGACTTCCTATACTTCATCCCCTTCTTATATCCCTGCATCTACATATTCACTAACTACTGTGAGAATAGCTGGAGTTGCTCAATCTAAGGTCTGAAAGATAACATCCAACCTCCCACCCAAATGTAGAATTAATTCTCTCTACAATCTCTGCAAATGTAAGATTACCCAGCCTTTTCTAGAAGACCAAAAGAGAGAAGGAATTCTAATTTCTAAGTTCATCCATTCCACTTTAGAACAACTGTCATAAAGTTTTCCATTATATTAAGATAAAATATATCTCTATATAATCTCTCTGCAATGTCTTAGTTCTGGTCTCTTGGACTAAAGGGACCGAGTGGAACAAATCCCACTCCTCTTTCATATGACAACTCTTCATACATTCAAAAGTTACAAAAGCATGCTCCCATTTCTTCCCTTATCTCCTTAGTCCAAACTGAACACCCCTAGTTTCTTTCATTAATTCTTATAGAATCTCATTTTCTGTCTACACTGTCAGTAGCATGTAGTGCATTACAAAGTGATCACATTATTCCAGATATAGTGTGACGTGGTTAAATTCCTCTTGTTGTCGAGATATTTGTTTCTAAATCAAAGATCTAGAGCTGGAAAGCACTTCAGAGTTTGTCGAATCTAATCTTTTCATTTTACAGATGGGGAAATTGGACCAAGGAGAAAGTTAAGTGACTTCCCAAAGTCAAACTCTTACAAATCACATTAGGTTTTTCTTTAGCTACTGTGTTCTAATATATGGTACTAGAGAGCCTGCAGTTAATCAGAACAGGATGGCCCTTTTCAGACGAACGGCCCTTTTTAAATGAACTCCTGTCAAGTCTGTGGTTTTGCAAAGGCAAACAAAACAAGGAATGTTTATTCCCCCATCTGCTCCATCTGCGAACCTACAAGTAAAAGGTGATGATTTCCAGGAATGAAAAAGGAAAAAAGGTGGGTGGGACCTGAGGAGAAAGATAAATTGCAAAATAAAAACCATTTCTGTTTGGAGCTCACAAAAGGTCAGGGTTACCCTCAGCTGCAATCTGCTGTTCTTCAGCCTGTCCATCCTGGTGCATCTCATTCTCCTCATTCTGATCATTGGCCTGTTGGGGATTATTGTTGGGTACATTGGGGTTGTTGTTTTGATGATTGTCATTTTCATTGTTGGAATTCTGGTTGCTCACAAGGGCTGATGAAACACCAATCCCTGTACCTGCACTCAGACCAACACGTGCACAACCCTAAGGAAACAGATAGCCAGATATCAATGACAAGGGGATAATTACTCCAAATACCTAGTAAAGTGAAAATTCAAATTATTTTTATCTCCTAACTTTTTCCTGATACTAAACTATTCTAAATGTTACATATCCCCGCAAAAGAATTTAATGGTTTAAATATGAAAAGATAATTTTTGAGCTGCAGGTTTTTTTATATTGAAATTGCATATGATTCAGCTTAGTATTCTTTTATATATTTTATGTGACTGTATTGCCTCTGATTTTCAAGGACAAAGGATATGGCAATTAGTACCATAGGGAAAAAATTGTATTTTAAGCAGGAAATCTGTATTCAAGGCCTGGATCCAAAAATGACTTAGCTGTATGATTATGAGCAAGGCAATCAGTTTCTGAACCTTGTTTTTTTCATATGTAACATGGAAAGAATATATGTATAAACTACATCATGGAAGAAGTACTCTGTGAACACTAAAAGCATGACAGAAATAGACTATCATTATTGTTATGATTATTGTGGCAACGACAAAGAAATTCCCACAACAATAAAGGCCCTACTTCTTATTCCAGAGTGCCAATATCAAATCCAATTCCGCATTGACTTCTTACAGCAATTCTGTTTTTATTCCAAATATTTGCCCTTTATCCAGCAAGTCATACTCCAAAACAGTATCATTCAAGCTACATAGAATCATATAATTTCAAAGCTGAAAGGACCTTTGCGATCATCTAGGCCAGGAATTCTTAACCTTTTTTCTGTCACAGGCTCCTGTCTAGTGAGGCTATATCCCCCATCTCAGAACAATTCTTAAAAAATCATATTTGAAGGAAATATTAAATTTCAATAGGAAGTTAGATAAAATAATTTATATTCCATCCCTACTACTCCCAACCCAAATTCATAGACTTCCTGCAATATTAACCAGGTAAAGAAACCTACCTCTAGTCCAACCTGCTCATTTTATAGGGAAGAAAACTCAGGCCTAGAAAATATTAGCGACTTTCCCAATGGCACAAAGGGAAGAAGATTCAGAACTATATAAACAAGATAATCTACCTCCAAATATATGATCTTTAAACTACATTATATTATAGCTTGGTATGGTCAGAATGCTCATAGGAATAGTAATAGTTCAGACCACATGACGAAAGCATCATCAGCTGGTATGTGTATATTTAAACTGTAGGTTCAGTTTTCTCAGGGGTAAAATAAACAAACAAACAAAAAACCTTTAAAAGTTGAATTTCCTTAGTTGTAGAATTTTGGAGCTGGAAGAATACTGGAGACCATTTGTCAAACTCTTTGCTTATAGAAAAGAAAGGGCTAATCAGATAAACTTCCCCATAAGTTGTCAAGTTTCAGCACAACTGGGCATTTTAGCCTTCAACTCTTTTGTCTAAGAACAGGGTTTTCAGGATGGATCAGTAAGCATGGCAGACAGGCAGATCAGGGCTTTCACCATAACTTGAATGGAAATGGACCTTTAAGTTTTCTGCCATCAAAATGAACAGAAAAGTTCAGAGTTCTAGCCTGTTTCTAACTTCTCCAAGTGCTCTTCTTTCTTCTGTTTTTCTCTTTGATAATTCCTACAAGCTGCATATATAATAAACCTGCTTAGAACTTAGACATAATTTAACCTAATCCCCATATAGAGATGAGGAAACTGAAAACAAAAAGGGGAAACTGGCTTAGTCATGCAGCATGCTACTTGGAGAATCAACAGTAAAATCTAAGTTTATTGATTTCCAGTTTATAGTTTCTTCCACTAACATTATGTTGCCTAAACTTTGTATCTGTGTGTGTGACTTTCACAGAATTTTCCATTCAAGGAAAACTATTCTTTGATTATAACTTTCACCAAAAAAAGAAAAAAAAAAAAGAACCTATTTTCAGAATACTTGTTTTATATTACATTGTTTTGTTTCATTCCTGAGCTTCAAAACAAGCCAAAAAATTAATCCCAGTATGATCTACCTTAGGTGGTTCTCGAAACATCTGGTCCAGAGAGATGAACTCCAGGCTTGGCAACAACTCAATGAATTGACTGAAAGATTCAAGCTTAACTGCATGACATCTCACCAAGGTGAGGTCAACCAGCCGTGTCCATCTTGAATGGTCTACAGAAGGAAATAATGAATAATTTCAAGTTTTAAGCTTCCTTAGTCTTGCTACGCATTCAGACTGCTAAAAGGTTGTATTATCATAATAACATAGCATAGTAAGAAAAGGTCATAAATCAGACAAATTTTAGAAGTTTAAGAACTACAAAGATCATCCATTCCAACCTCTTAGTAGATGAAGAAACTTTGGGCAAGAGATATTAATTTGTCTAAAGTCAAGATGGTTCTAATATGCAAATCATATAATTGTAATTGGCAGGATACAACTGTAATAACAGAGGTAGGATTCATACTTATGTCTTTTGCCTCTAAATCTTGTGCTCTTTACACTAAAATAGGATCCCACATTCCTATTATTTCCCTTTCCTTTGCCCAGTCCTCACCACTCTATTCCATCTATAAAAAAGAGATGAGACTTCAGATCTTTCACTATAAATGCAACATTACTATACTACAAACTGCTTCTGCAGCTCTTATCTATGATACTTCTTTAAACGACCACCACAAAATAAATAAATAAATAAAAGATTGGCAAAAGCTAGTCTTTTTAATACCTTTCTATACCAACATCAATTTAAGCATGCTCCATTACTAGAGCAACCAAATGTCAAGGTATCCCAAAAGTCTCTTTATAATTCTCTAGGGATATGTGTCTGTTAGAATCTAATTTCTGGTATATAAATGTCTGGATGACAAGTCTTTGTAAATTTTAAACACAGTGTCCCCAAACCAAAGACCCTGATCCCCACAGAGAGGGAACATACTTATTGGTTAGAGATCTGCTGTGAAGAAATGTGGAAAAAGTCCCCCCCAAACCTATACTGACTTAAAATAAGCATAACTGTGGTATATTAATTAACCTAAAATAGGTTATGGTTAAAGGATTATGCTATGGTAGAAAAAGCACTGCATTTTAAGTCAGAAGATCTGAATCTGAATATCATATGTCTTTGGGCACACATCACTTAACCTCATTGGCATTCAGTTTCTTCATCTGTAAAACAGAGTTAGGAAAATTCATCTCGCAAGTCTCTTCCTGTTCTAAATCCTATGAAGTAATTTGCTCTAACCAGGTAGCAATAGTTGAACTGATACTTAGCCACATATGTCACAGGTTATAAGATCTGTTGGCTTTAAAGAACTGTATAAATGTCAGCTATTGTTACTTACTTCATGAGATTACTTCAAGGAAAATAAATGTTTTATTAAGTTGATTTGATAGATGTGAGGAATTATATTTGCACTAATTCAGAGGACTAGTGTGAAGAAAGCATGACATAAATGAAAAGTGCCTTTAGTCTCTGACAGGGGGATACTAAGAAGCTGTAGCTCCTGGACAAAGCAAGATGAATATGGACCATGTGGTTGAACCAATAGGAAATGGCTTCTAGAAGTATAGATTCGAGATGATGTCATTTTATTTTGTCTACACAATAACAATTACATCTTTAAGTTTATAGTACCTGTGATCCAATTATTTGGGTTATGCAGATGAGGACAATTATAAATGAGTAGATATTTGATACAGGAAAAAACCTCATTGACAGCCTTCATCCCAATATCTGTGATGATGCCAGGATTTTCTACAACATCAGCCAAGCCATACTTCACCAAATCAGCATTGGTCATTTTGCCTGGAATGAGAAACTAATGTCAGAAAGTCAAACTCTAGGAGACCAAAAAAAAATCTATTTCCTACCTTCAGCCTATCCTACATGGAGGTTTCTTTTATAATATAAAAACCTAATTTTAATAATACTTCAATATTTCAAGGATCCCAAATTTCAACTTGGTGGCTAAACTCCATACCAATATTTCATACATATTATAAAAAGTCCTCCTAACATCCCTCTATGAGTTGCTATGGACAAATAAATTTATCATTTAATAGTTAATGCCCAGTGACAAACCTTTCCACATTTAGCTAAACTAATCCTAACATATGAGGCACATCTTCACACTATAATGAGAAATGGGACAAAAATTCCTAATATTGAGAAATATAAGTAAGAAAATTTTAATTTCCAATCATAAAAGCAATAAAATTGAAGACAGAAAATGAATGTGACATCTCATCTGAGAGGCCCCAAAGAATAGATAAAAAAAAAATGTATATATATATACATATATACACACATATATATACCGTATTGGCCAAAATATAAGGTGAGGTTTTCAGTTCTGGCTTAAAAAAATAAAAAATAATATTCTAATAATATAACTATGCTCACATTCAAGAATTATGATCTTGGGAATCTAATATTCATATTACAAAACAGGAGACTAAGAACACTTCTAAAGTCCCCATGAAAATGCAGCTACAATTATTCCCTCTGTAATAAAAGAGGTGCCCAGGACAGCCCCCAAACAAAAGATTGTTGCCTCACTTGCTTTAGGTAGCTTTCTTCCACCAGGATCCAGTGGAGTGAAAATAAAACATCTGTGGAAGCCAGGGTCATCACAGGCTTCTGAGAATCTGTTCACTAGTAGAGAATTACAGCACAGTAGTGTGCAACTAGTTGAAGTTAACTATATAATCTAAATAATATGAGAACTAGAAATAACCTTTCCATGTCGTTTAGTGCCTTCATTTTAAAGATTAGGAAACTAAGGCAGGGGTCCTCAAACTACGGCATGTGGGTCAGACGCAGCAGCTGGGGACGATTATCCCCCTTACCCAAGCTTATGAAGTTTTTTTATTTAAAGGCCCACAAAACAAAGTGTTTGTTTTTACTATAGTGCAGCCCTCCAATAGCTTGAGGGACAGTGAATTGACCCCCTATTTAAAAAGTTTGAGGACCCCTGAGTGAATAACTGACTTGTCCTTTACTTTCAGGGAGAAAATATGCTTTTTCAGCTCCTTCAATCTTCACTTGTCCCAATATCTACAAGTCTGTCCTCATTCTCAACACAACTTGATTTTCTTTTCTCCATAATTAATTTCAATCATCCAGTACCCAAGTGACTTCTTGAGCTACAATGTTCAATGTTTTCCTTAAGTATGTAGCATATGATTCTATTCTAATAGGCAGGTGCGACAGAACAGATAGAATAATAAATGTGAAGTTAGAAGATCAAGATTTGATTATCCTACAAAGTTCCGATAGGACCTTGGCCCAGCAGTGTTTTCTTTCTGGGATTTAGCTTCTTCACATGCTAAATGAGGGAACTGGGTAAAATGAATACTATGCTCCTTTCCAAGGATAATAATCTGAGAAGTCTGTGCAGTCTTCCTGTAGGAAGTGATACTTTAATAGAATCTAAAGATTCTTAAGGATACAGATGAGAAAATACAATCCTGGAATAAGGGACAGACTTTGTCAAAGGCATGGAGGTGAGAGAGATGACATTTTTAAGCATTAACTTATTTGAACCACTGACAATATGCAATACAATATAATCAGTCTGCATAGACTACTCTGTCTATAACATTTCCCCCCCTTAATAGGTAGGGGTGAGGATGGAAGGGAAGAATGTAATTTGTTACCCTCTTTCCCAGGGCTTTTTAATTAATCTTTTCTTCCTAAAAGTGGGGTTGAGGGAATGGGGATTAAAGTAGGATATTTAAAAGGTAAGACTAGATGGGAGAATTTTTAAGGGGTGGGGGAACAGCAAAATGATCTAACAGAAAGAACACTGGACTTGGCATCAAAAGACAAGGATTCAAATTCAAATTGGTTGTGTAAACTTGGGTGAAATATTTTCAATTCATCTCTCTGGGCTTTAATTTCCTCATCTAAAAAATTATTAATAATTTTTATAAGGCTATTAATTAAAAAGGTATTGTGTAAACATGAGATCCCCACAGTTATTATTATAAGATTTTGGGTTAGAAAGGACCTTACAGATCATCTTGTTTCCCCTTTTGTAGAGAATTAAACCAAGGTCCCAGGATATTAAGTGACTTGCCTGTGAGGGTTGTATTTCAGTTGTATTGTAAGTGACAGAGCTGCAAGTCCGCTATATTACGTATATTCTGGAGGAGTGAGATCAGATGCCCTTTTCTGGTCATATGGACTCAAAAGCTTTTCTAGAACCTATCTCAGGAGGGAGACACTTAGGAAGACTTTAGGGATGGAGAAGGAAAGAAATGTGGAGAACTGAGAGATGAGAATTTAAAGTTTGGAAGTCCAGTTTCCAAAACTGGCCAAATCTGTTTGCAAGGATTGTGCAGAAAAGAATGAAATTATAACAAAGTCAAAATATCAAAGAAATCACAATGCCAATTTTAAGATCCAAGTGTCAAATATCTGGTCACTTTTAAAATTGTTTTGGAGTTATAAAAAGATACAAAGCTCCGAAGGAGATTGTTAACAGATGCACAGTCCAAATCCCAATTCAGAAACAGTCCAGGATGGTGTAAAAGGATGAAGGATTAAAGGGGATTTGATCTTTGGAAGACTAGCTTTGAGCAATATCTTCCAGAATATTTAGAAAGAGATCTGTTTTTCCATCTAATGTTACATTCTCATTTTATAAAAAAAGACATAATTAAATTCTGAATGCTGACCAGATGTTACACTTTTTACTAATATCACTTTATAACTAGAAATACAACAAAAAAAGATAATAAATAATTTGTAAAAATCTACCAGAAGGTAAGGAGGATACAGAACAATGTTCAGTTTAAATCTAGGGAACTAAACTCCCTCTTTTGTACCACTAGCGTAAGTCTTATCCTATTACTTCATCTGCTCAGAAACCTAAAATCTCTCCTCTAACCTCCTACTAAGTAAAATTCAACTTCCTTAGCTTGGCATTCAAAGTCCTAGATAAGTTAGTATTACTGCATCTTTCCTGTCTTATTGCACCCACCAATTTTACACTGTAACCATAATATACAAATGGCCATCATTACTGCACATACTATGCTTTTCCAATTTCGGTTCATGCTTTTCTTTTCCTTATGCCTAGACTGTCCTCCATTCTATCTACTGAATTCTCACCATTTTTTAAAACAATGCCTTATCTCTTTTAATCAATTATGAACTTTTTACACCTTAGAACTTAGACAGAATTTTGCTTCTACCTCTTTTTTATACTCATGCAACATGAGATATATAAGTTGTTTTTGCAACCTACTCCCTTAATTATACTGAAAACATCATGAGGGCAAGGAAGATATCTGAATTCAAATTTGTTGTATCTGGTATCCAAGTGATACTTTGCACATAGTAGGCTTGTAATAAATCAGTGGAATATAGAATTTGGGAATTGGAAGGTACTTCAAAATCCACCTTTATCCAACCTATTATCAAAAACAAAAAAATTCTACATCTCTGACAGGTATACACAAAGCCTCCACTTAGAGACTTCTTAGAAAGGACCCACTGACTTTGCCTCCCAAAGTGGGCCATCTCAATTTAAATCATTACAAAGTTTTCCCTTACATCAAAACTAAATCTGTCCTTTGCAGTTACTACTCTAATTCAGCTTCCTGGACTGTAATTTCTGACTCCTATTTTCTCCCAGGCTTTCCTTCTCAATTCAATTCAACAAATTTATTAAGTGCACAAAACAGGGATTACAAGAACAAAAACAATGCTCAAGGAGCTTAAATTCTCAAGGTTAACATCACTAACTTTTTTTTTTTTTTTTGGGGGGGGGGAGGAGGGGAAATCTATATAGACTGCTACACTGAAAATAATCACTAATCCCTCTCCCAATAATGATCAATGACCTCAGAACCCTTTTCAGACCTTTTTAAAATATGAATTGAATTGCATCACTTTAAAGTGGCAAGATAGTAACCAAATAGAATGCTAGGTTTGAATTTCAAGAAAAACAGTGAATTAACTCTTGGTCTTTTTTTTTTTTTTTTTTTTTTTGAGACTGGTTAAAAATATGGGTGAGAAGGTACAGAGTTCTTGCAAAATAAAAGAAAATGTTTTTCCTGAGCATTTAACCAATGTGGTAAGAAAATAAGTTCGTGCAATGTATAATGACTTTGATGAGTATACCTGAAGGGATGACTTCCCAACTGCAGGTTCTAGGTTGTTGCTGTGAACAAGCCTTTCAAAGACAACCTGCAGAAAGAGCGTATGGACTGGTTGCTCACTGAAGATCATACTCTAACACCATCTGGAAAAGTCAAGAAACCCTCAGTGGGCTTACTGTGTGAATGGCTACTGCAGGCATGGAATGGATGCTTATTTGAGAATACTATTAAAGACTTCAAGAAATGCAGCATAATAAATGCAAATGAAAGACAAACTGTGGGGAAAGGAAGCTTCATGGCAAAAGGGTTTATGCAATGAGAGAAAATAAGAAAACTGTGCAAGCAACATTTGCAAACAACTCTCTTCTGCTTATCTGTTGTTTGTTGGTGATGCTATACTGATTAACATTTTGATGTTTCATATGATGGTTCCACAGCTAATACAGAAACCCACCAAATACTCTAATTTTACAATGTTTTCCTAAAATAAGATTTAGAGTTAGAAGAGACCTTAAAGATCATTCAGTCCAACTCCTTCATTTTACAGATAAAGAAACTTCTTTGAAAAGTAAAATTCTATTAGGTTTGAGATCACCTTATATATGGGACAATACGGTATATCAAAACTTTAGGTTTCAACTGGTAAGGTTCAAGAGAAGCAGTCTTAGGGATAAAACAAAAGTAGAATAGTCTTACACTGCAGTAAAAACTCATCTACATATCCCAGGTGGAGGGTTTCGAATTGTGGGAACTCCAATTCTGCCATCTTGAGTGCAGAAAAAACGCCATCTTTGGTTAGAGAAGGCTGGATTCTAACTTCATGTAACCTTAAAAAAAAAAAAAAAAAAAAAAGGATACAAAGACAACATCAAAGAAAGTCAAGAAAGGGTTTACTCAAATCATAGACTGCTTTTGTGCATCAATTATGAAAATAATAATTTCTAAGGATTATATCATACAAGCCAAGCCAAATAAAATACAAAAGATAAATCCTCAGAATGATTACTAGACTTCTCACAATTCATGATAAGAATGAGAACACTGAGAAACCATGAAGAAAATAGTTATATTTGATTTTCCCCTTTCAACATAAGAAGGTGCTACTTTAGTAAGAATAGTCTCAGCTAGTCACTCTTCATAATTCTTATAAAGCAGCTAAGTCACCTGTGAACTAATATCTTTTTTCCTTAGTAACTTAAACAGTACTTTTCAGAACCTATGATTATGTCCTACTTGAAAAACTCTTCTATTAGCAGTCTAAAAGAAAAAGGTAAATAATTTCTACAAGGGAAACATGAGAGGAGAAAAGAAGGCATACCTTCGAGCAGCAGTGATGATGAGGTAGCCAAGATCTACTTCAAGAGCATTCTTGCAAGCTCCCAAAACAATAGTGTGCAAATTTCTAAAACCACCTGGACAAGGCAGGGGAGAAAAGAGAAAATTTAAAATATGCTTTTCTTTTGACCAATTAGCTATTTCTTCAAACTTTTCATTTGAGGCAAAATAATGGTATATACAGAAAATTTTTATAGTCAGTGGAAATTAAACCAGTATTCCTGTTTAAGCTGGTTACAATAAAGAATACTTTCTAAAAAATGTCAAAAATGGACACTATATAATGGCTCCTAAAGAATGCTAGTAAATTTGTCAAGCAATTTGGAAATTTAAATAGGAATTTCAGAAATCTGCAGACTTTTGGGTAATGTGTGAATCATAAGTCAGCAAGCACTAATTACGTGCCAGGAACTACGCTAAAAACTGGGGGGGAGAGGAAGGAAGGGGCAAAATTATTTACAAATAAGATGAATTAAGGATAAATTAGAGATAATCTGAGGGTAATGGGACTAAGGTTAGAGTTCAGGAAAAGGCTTCTTGTAAAAGGTGGGATAAGTGAAATTATTGGGATTAGTAAATCAGAGAAACAAGGAGGCAAGAGATAAGAAGTATTAAAGGTGGCCAATGGAACTACTTGGAGTCAGAAGATGGAGTATTATATGTAAGGAACAGAAAAGAGGTTACTAAGATCGACTTTCAGAGTACACAGAGGGAAGAAAGGTATAAAAAGACTGAGAAGATAAGCAGGAAATATATTATGAAGGGCTTTTAATGCTAAACAAAAGAATTTATCATATGATTTTGGAGGTAATAGAAAATCACTGCAATTTACTGAATGGGGGCAAAAGGATGATATGGTCAGAACTTTGCTTTAGGAAGATCAATCTGATAGGTGAATGGAAGATGAACTGGAATAAGAGATTTGAGGCAAGACTACTAGAAAGCTATGCAATAGTCCAGGCATGAGGTGATGAGGTCTCTGTACCAGATCCTGCTACTGGCAACCATGCCAAGACAGAAGGGATATTATGAAGATAAGATCAACAGGACTTGGTAACATTTTGGATATGGGAAGGTAAAAAAAGTGAGGAATTGGAGATGGTCACTTCTGAGTCAAAATTTGACCACTGTTGCAACAAGATCAATAATAATTATCAACTCTCTAACCCCATATCTGATATGGATCTCACTCATTCAAAAGAGCATTATTAAGCCTCATGTTCAGAGCAAGGAAAAAATCAACAAGTTCTAGCCCTCAAGGAAGTTTTACAAATCTAGAAGCTTCCCTTTATTGGAATACTTTAACTTCAATATTACTGACATAGATGGCAACTTTCTCTTATACTTTTAAATAACCGATCTCCATGGATTGCTGTGGCCAAAAAAAAAGATTTTTTTTAGCTCCAAAGTTTTTAGCACAATATCCTACAGGACAATATTCTGGTGATGAATACTTCTGTATTTAAGCAAAAACTTAAATCATAGTCACAATATCTATACCTAGGCCCAATTGTGAAGCTCTTTTCCCTTGATAGTAGCCATCTAGTGTTTACACAACTGCTATAGCATTTCAGAATGTTCAATCCCTTTTGGAGGATTTAAATAGAACTTTAATTATTTAAAAGTATTAATCAAAGTTGGTTATCTGTCTTTCTTATGAGGTCCTCATGTGGAATCTCAGCTCTCTGAGCTTACTATTTAGTTATCAATCTAAGTTACAGCACTGCAGAAAGAGTAGTAGGCTTGGAATCAGTAGACTTAAGCTTGAATCACAACTCACATTTATTAGTTATGGGACCATGGTCAAGTCACTTAATCTTAGCTTCATTTTCAAGATGAGAAAAACAGCACTTACACTATCTTCAGAACAAAGTTGTGAGGAAAGTTTGTAAAACTTAAAACAACAAAACATCAAATTTGAACTTTTATTATCAGTTTTACGGTACTGGGTTTGAATAGCTTACTAATACCTAAATATCCTATTCTGCGACTAGGAAGCCTATTTCCTTTGTCTTACTTCCTAACCAAGCACATTTGGGAGGTAAGGAGTTAGGGATTGAGGGTGGTTCAGAACCTAGGATATCTTCCATGATGAAAGATTCTGGTAAGAAAACTGTTTTTTACTAATGAAGACCAGCAATTTTTCTGTAACATACAGTATTAGAAGTCTGTCTAGAATACTGACAGATTAAGTGCCTTCTCCAAGAACCATATGGTCATCAGGAGTAAGTGATGAGTCTTAAACACAAGTCTTCCTGACTTGAAAGCTAACTCTATAGTTACTAACCTATACTGCTTCTCAACTAGATATATAACGACACAAGAAAGGTGATTACTAACAATTGATTTTTATAGTATTCAAAATGAATGACCTTTTAAAATAATAAAACTGCAAGAGGAATTAATTTTTTAAATTTTATTTTAAAAGGTAGTCTTTGGACTAACCTTTGGACTGTGCAATAGTTAAGGGAAAATGAAAGACTATACCTGATCGCCAACTGTCTTCAACTACATGTTGGATGAGACCTCCAAGAAAAGGAACTCGAACCAATTCTAATTGTTCTAGGTTTCGGGCAGAGGCTAATCCTGTTACCAACGGGACATACTTCAAAGAATTTGTAGGCCCTAAAGAAAAAACAAAACAAAACAAAAAAAAAAACCACAATATAATTATATCATGATGGTGGTAATAGCTAGCATTTATATAGTACTTTAAGATTTCCAAAGCATTTTACAAATATTTTCTTATTTTATCCTCACAACTACTCTGGGAAGTAGGTATTATTATTATCTGTTCAGTTGGGGAAGAAACTGAGGCAGGCAGATAGAGATTAAGTCACATTCCCAGGCTCATATAGCTAAGTAAGTATCTGAGATCAGATTTGAATTCAGGTTTTTCAAGGTTAAATACAGCCACTTACCTGCTTTTATATAATTTTAAGATGAACACTAAACATTGCCCTTTTAGGATTTTCAAATTTATGCCTACAAACTTCTCATTTTGCATATCCAGGAACTACTGACCCAAAAGATGAAATGATCTGACTGCTCACATTTCCAGCCTCAATTTGCTGCCCTAAGTCTAGACCTCTTTTAAAATAATTTTCTCAAAATGACACCAAAGTGCCTGGGTCTTCAGAATTCTTCCTTGCAGTAAATAAATGAAAGACACTAGACTAGGAGTCAGAAGTCTTCGGATATTAATTCTGGCTCTGCCATTTACTCATAAGTACCTTGAACCAGGTACTTCTCTTGAGGCTCCAATTTCCTCCCCACTACGATAAAAATCAGAATTAAATGATCTCTACTATCCCTTTCTGCTCTAAAATCTCAGGTTTTTAGTTAGTCTGCCTGACCCTATTTTAAATATGCAAAAACAACTTTGAGTGAAATATGAAGACTATCTATGGTATTCCCTCAATATCCCTTCAGCACAATTGCAATTATGATTCTATACACCATTTTACATACCAAGAAAGTGAACAATAAAAACGTTTTTGAACAATTAGATGCTAGCAGGATAAGAATATTGATTAATACTCTAAATACTAAATACTCTAAAATACTAAAATACTCTAAAACAATTATCAACAAACAACATGATATAAATAACCCACTGTCAAAATATAAAATGCCAATAATTTTTAATTAGATGACCTATGATCCTTTCCAACTGTAATATGCCATGATTGCCTGACTCTAAAGTACTATTAGAGTTCAAAATGTTATGCTTCAGTTTCCCCAGAATTATTATGGGAAAATGTTATGCCTCAGTTTCCCCTGAATTATTAAGCCCTGAATAAAATTATTACAGCTCCATGCCTTTGTTCCTTAGGACTGGGGAAATTAAATTAGAAAAGAGGCCCTGAAATGCCATGAGTCATAAAACGCCAGATGCCTTATTTCAAATGTCTGCTGAGATAATTCCCCCTCCTTTGAGTACTGCTCTTCTTGCCCTCTGACCTTCTTATCTTGACCCCATCCTGTCAGGACTAAGTTATGATCCTTTCCTGGAATCATGGCTTGTCCTCCACCTAATATCCCTGACCTCTCCGGCCCCTTATCTGCCATCTATCCTGCATAGCTAAAAAAATATAAAAGGCCTCTGGCTCAGTTGCTGGGGGTGGGATGTCTTTTGGACATGAGTCCCATGCGACTGACTAGTCCAAATTCTCTACAATTAAAATATTTAAAAACTAATCTTTGTCTTGCCTCAGTTTCTCCGGCATTACAAAAGAAAAGGCAGTGACAGAAAACTTCATGGAAGAGGCAATATGACTGTTCCAGATAAATGGAACTTATCTATTCTAACATACGTATTATACAGTTAAGAAAATCAAGGCCAAGTATGATTAAGTGTCCAAAGGCTACCTTGTGAGTTAGCAGCAAAGTAAAAACAGAACAACATAATTCTAGGCAGATAAGGTCAGAACCAATAGGGCCATGCAGGGGATAATGAAGAGATTAGACTAAAGCAGAAGGTAGATGGAGGTAGTTCAGGGGATAGAGTCCTGGGAGTCAGGGAGACCTAAGTTCAAAGCCAGCCTTAGCCACTACCAAATGACCCTAGGCAAGTCACTTAATCTTTGTTTGACTTAATACAGGAGAAAAATAGCAAACTATTCAAATATTTTTGTCCAAAAATCTCCACGGACAACATTAGCATGTTATGATTCTCAGGGTCACAAGATCAGATACAAATCAAAGAAAGAAAAACAAAAGACACAGAGGGTGTCCAGCACATGGATAATGAGGAAACTATTCTAACATCACTTGCTTTTTTATAAGTGATATTGTAATTTCTGCCTTATCAACAGACAGAGGGAGAAAATTTGGAATTGTATAAAATAAAATTCAATAAAGTAGGGGAAAAAAGTGAATGTTAAGTAGGAGAAAATAACTATGAAAGAATAGGACCCAGGAAAATAAGCAAAAGTGTTTCACTCTAATGCCAGAACTAAAAGAGTCACTTAAGATTTCTAAACAGAGAAGTGACATGATAAAAATACTGCTTAAGACAAACTAGTTAGGAAAATGTATACTGGAAAATGGACTAGATAAAGCAGAACAGAATATGGAACCTAAGTAGGAAGTTATTTCAGGATAAAATGATAAAAAGCTCAGATCAGAGTGCAGCAAACTGGAATGGAATTAAGGGAGACACATGAAACATGGTTTGACAGATTTCCTTTTAAAAGGTTCAAAATATGTTCCATACTTTACTAGAAATGCTGGTTACAGCAATAAGACAAGAAAAAGAAGTTGATGGAATCAGAATGGGCAATGAAGAAAAACAACCATCACTCTGTAAATGATGATGGAATACTTGAAGAATCCTAAAGGAGCAAAGGAAAAACAACCTGAAATAAATAACTTTAGCCAAGTTGCTGAACATAAAATAAATCAACTTAAACCATCAGCATTTCTATAATAAAATCCAGCAGTAAGAAAAAGAGATAGAAAGAGAAATTCCATTTAAATAACTATAGACATTATAAAATATATGGGAATCTGTTTGCCAAGAAAAACCCAAGAACCATACCAATACAATTACAAAAACTTTTCACACAAATAAATCAGCTCTAAACAACTGGAAAAATATTAACTGCTCAGATTGTGTGATGATCACCTATACTAAAGTTAGCTCTATTCAGCAATGCTGTGATCCAAGAAAATTCCGATAGACTTTGGATGGTAAATGCCATCCACATTTAGAGAGAGAATTATGGAGACTGAATGTTATTTGAAGTATAATATTTTCATCATTTTTGTTTTTTGGCTTTTTCTCTCTCATTTTTTTTTTCTCTTTTGATTTGATTTTTCTTGTACAGCATGGCAAATATGGAAATATGTTTAAAAATTACACACATTTAATATCAGATTGTTTAGGAGAGAGGTAAAGAAGAGAGAAAAATCTGGAACACAGTCTTACAAAAATGAATATTGAATAGGACCGCTTGCCATGTGGGGAAGGGGGTGGAAAAAGGGAGGGGAAAAGTCGGAACAGAAGTGAGTGCAAGGGATAATGTTGTAAAAAATTACCCAGGCATGGGTTCTGTCAATAAAAGGTGTTAATTTTTAAAAAATGAATATTGAAAACTATCTTTACATTTGGAAAAATAAAATACTATTGAAAAAATATATTAACTGCTCATATAGAGGTTGAACCAATATGATAAAGATGACAATTTTACCTAAATCAATTTACTTATTCAGTGCCATATCAATTAAACTATCAAAAATTATTTTATAAATCACACACAAAAAAAAAAAAACTAGCAAAACTTATCTGGAAGAACAAAAAACAATCAAGAATATCAAGGGAATAAGGAGGAAAATTGTGAAGGAAGATAGTCGAGCCATACTCAATTTCAAACTATATTACAAAGTGGTAATCACCAAAAAAATCTGGAACTGGCCAAGAAATAAGAATTGTGGAAGAGAATGAATACACAACACACGGTGAGTAATGACCACAGTAATCCAGTATTTGATAAACCCAAAGACGCCAGTTTTGGGGACAACTTATTATCTGACAAAAGAAAGTCACATATAAGTAGTGGAGTTGAGATTTGAGTCAGGTGCTCTTATTTCATTCCAACAACGTTCTTTGTATTTCATAATTCTTCCCTTTTTTTAATTTGAAAGAAATTTGGGGGGTAATCATAATAAGTATATTTAACCTTATTTGTCCACTGTCTAAATAATTTTATTTTTCCAATTTACACAAATAAAATACAACCAAGATTAAAAGGAAAGCAGAAAACTGAAAAAAAAAAAAATTACAGCAAGTTTCTATAATACAGACTTAATTTCTCAACTGAGTCAAATTTATGAGTCATTCCCCAAATGATAAATAGCCAAAGGTTATGAAAAGAAAAATTTTGGATGAATAAAATCAATCTTATTTTCTTATGAAAAAATACTCTAAATCACTGTTAGAGAAATGAAAATTAAAACAACTATGAGGTGTCACCTTATATCTATCAGACTGATTAATATGACAGAAAAAATGATAAAGTTGGAGAAGATATGGTGAAATTAGGACATTAATGCATTGTTAGAGTTGTGAACTGAGTTAACCATATTGAAAAACAAATTGGATCCATGTCCAAGGGCTATAAAACTGTGCGCACATATTAACTACATCTTTAAAAGAATTTAAAATGAAAAGAAAAAGGACCTAAAAAACTGTATTTTTGTGAAGGCAATTGGAAATTGAAGAGTGCCCATCAATTTGGGAGTGGCTGAAAAAAGACGTAGTATATGATTATGATGGGAATATTATTGTGTTATAAGAAACAACTTTTCAGACAAAGAGACTTACATTACCAAAGTGAAATAAGCAGAACGAGTAAAACTTACAAAGGAACAGCAATATTATATGATAATCAACTAAATAACTTAGTTATTCTGAGTGATACAATGATCCAAGATAATTCCAAAGGACTTATGGTGAAAAGTGGTATCTAGAGAAAGAACTAATGGAATCTCAATGCAGACAGAAGCATGTCACCTTTTCTTTTATTTTGGGAGTGCCTTTTATTAATATACTTCTTGTATTCTTTCACAACATGACTTATATGAAAAAGTTTTGCATTCTGTACATTTATTTTGTAACTTGTATTAAATTGCTTGCCTTATTTTTGGAGAGAGCGAAGTACAGAAAGAATTTGGAGCTCAAAATTTTTTAAAAATTCTTTTTGCATATAATTGGAAAAATAAAGTTAAATATACTTGTCATGATTTTCCCCAACACTTTTTTGAAATTAAAAAAAAAAAAACAAACACAAAGGAGAATACTAGAATACAAAAAACATTCTTTGTTTTTTGAATGAATGAATGAAATAAAAGCACCTAGCTCAAACTTCAACTCCATTATTTATTATGTGTGACTTTGGACAAAATTTTCCAAATCTCTGTACCTGTTTCCTTCATCTGCCTAAGAAAATGACAAAAGAAGGTATTATATTAGTTGATCTCTAACAGTCCTTCTATCTCTGAAGCCATGAACTTATTTATCTTGAGGAGATAATACTTAATAGGATATAAAAATGCTTTATTAAGCTCAATATAATATATAATACTATATATGTATACACACACACACACACACACACACATACACACACACACACACACACACACACACACACACACGAAATACTAAATTTCACGTTAGAATTCTTTTCATGTATGCGACTTATTATGATTCTGTCAATCAATCATATCATTACCTGCACAGTTCCTCATGACAAAAGTGCGTAAGCTGATGCAAAGGAAATCTTTAAAAGGCTGGGGCTTGGTGAGTCTCACCCACTTCAAATAAAGGTGCCTTAACATTGGAATACAAGGAATTTCAGGAACATTAACCCCTAAAGGAAGGAAACAGTCAAGAATTCATTAAAATATAATCCTTTATTCTACAAGCAAGTTCAAGAATGTATTTTCTAACTGAACCTCATTTACCATTCTAGGATACTTCAACATCTGTAATTCATCTTACAGATACATATTAAATATGGTCTATTTAAAGTAAATCTCAACCACATAGACACACTTACTTTAAAATAGACCACCATTAATCTAATCATATTTCTCATTTTTTTCTGAAACTAATATGAATATCAATTTTTAAAAAAATGATTAAGCAATGAGGGAGGATTCTGGGAAGATGACAGAGTAAGTCAGAAAATTATGCCCCCCAAACAAAAGAAATTGTGCCTCAGAGTGAATATTGACCTGTGAAAAACAAATAAGACTTGGGACAAAACAGAAGTCCTCTTGGGACAACACCAGAAGACCTAAAGAAATAGCCCAGGATTTGTTTAACCAGTGTGAAATGTAGATCCCTCTAGCCTAACTCCACTGAAATAGCAAGGGAGATGCTCTGAGACTAGCTGTGTTTGGCTAGAACCCCAGCCACAACTATAACAACTTTTACCTCCAGGACAGATAGCATGGGTAGATTGGGATCTGAGTCCCAAAAAATGAGGGAACTTTTCTTGATTGGGAATATCAGGCTAAGCTGTGCTGCTGAGACCCTGCTCTAAGCAAGAAGAAACCAGTATACTTAGTGAATGCAAAAGCACCACTTGAAAGAAATCCTTTGTGAAAAATACATAGGAATATTATTGCCAAATTTTGAAATCCTCAAATCAAAAACTTTACAAGAAACAAAAAATTAAGAGTTGTATGGTATTTGTCAGTAGTTACAATAAAAGTCAACAAGTCCTGAAATATTATAACTCATCAATCAAAAGAACTAGACCTGCAGCCAAAAATATATCTAGCAAACCTAACCATAATACTAAAATTATATATATATATATATATATATATATATATATATGTATATATATATACACACACACATATATATATAAAATATAAAATATGTGTATATATATATATATATATATATATTTTTTTTTTTTAATCCCAACATCAAAGACTAATTTCAAGGGACTTAACAAGGACTGTTTATATTAACATATAACATAACCTAATATAACATTATTCATTAACAAATGTTAATGTTAAACTGTTTATGTTTTATAAGTGGAAATGTTACATAAGTAACTTAGTAGTTAAAAAAAAAGATTGGGGCAGAACTCTGACTAAAAAAATTAAAACTGCCTAGGAAAAGATAAAAATTATGCATAGGAATGAAGTGCAGAGGAAGAACTAACACAGACACATTAGAGGGGAGAGGAGGACTCATAGGTCTGAAAAGCTACTCAAATCAGGAATGGGTTAAAAAGGGAACAATATATGTATATACCATAAAGGCTCTACACCCTCCAAAAACCATAAAGAAATAAAGGAGGAGGGAATAGGATAAGGTGAATTATAGAAGGGTGTGTTGATTAAGGGGAGTAGGATGATATAAAGATTAATGGGAAAAGGATAAAGAGGAAGGAAAGGATAGCAAGAGATAAGGTGGAGTACAGAAGAGTATTTAGATTAATGGGAATAGGATAAATGAAGAGAGAAAGGATCTGGGAGAAATGCATGGGGTGGGAGAGGTTAAGTAACAGCAAGGGAAGTTAAAGAATAGAATAGAACTAAAAGTAGAAGAGTTAGGAAGGATAGGAAATAGAGATATGCACAAATATTATAACCCAGGATCAAATGTAGAATTCATTAGGGGAAAAAAAAAAACAAGGCTGGCAATCACTGTTCTCAGATAAAGTCAAACTTAAAGATTCAATCATGAGAGAAATCCGTATTGTACCTCAACCATATTAATATTGTTTAGATGCATGTCTACATATGTATAAATGCATATGTATATATAGGGATGTTATATGTGTGTATGCATATGTACAAATAAATACATTTGTGCTTAACTATAGCTTCCTTATGGGAGGTGGGGGATGAAAGGAGAAAAAATAAAGTAAAATGTGCACAGCAGAGAACAAAAGAATAACCTACAACAAAGCAAAAAAGGGCAGTTATAAATATAAAGTCTTCTATTATAATATGGGCTTTCTTGAAATGGAATTTTATTGTTACTTATTTTGAATATTTCTGATGTTCTACTAGGCACATAACAATGTTTTATTTTGTTTTCTTTTTCCTGTCTTTCTCTATTTGGTTTTTCCTTATTTTGTATTTAGTTTTAAATATGTAATTTTAAAAAATGATTAAGCAAGGTAGAAAACATGGAAAATGCAATGAAAAATAACCAAGGGCTCACAGCTTTTTGTTTGTGGCACAAGGGAAGGGATATATAACAATATAGATACAAGTAAATATGAGACAGGGTAGAATGTGACACAAAGAATTATATGATATCTGAGGAAGAAAAATTTTATCTGAAAGGTAGCAATATTTAAGGAAGACTCTTCTCTATCTTTAGAAGAAGGCTTCATCTGTATCCCATATCCCCTCTCCTCTTTTCCTTTCTTTATGAAAGATAAAGAAAAGCAAATCACGGTGCTTGGGGACAGGAGAAGTAAAAGAAGAAAGACTGTTATGATAGTAACAAGGTGAAGGGTGGGAGGCAGTATGGAAAACAAGAACTGACTCAAATCTAAATGTTTCTTTGGCAGATCTACAGTTAGCAAATTGGGGAAAACATCATTAAAAATGTTCCCCTTTGAAATTGACACTAATAATAACTCCTTAGTTGTTTTTAATATTTTTTAATATGACGCACCTACAGATATGACTGAAAGGTACTATGTAAGTATGTCAGTGTGTTTCTAACACTATTTGATATAAGGCAAAATAATTTTTGCCTGATTGAAAGGCAATTAATTCACAAAGCTACCCTTGCTTGACAAAACTATCCCAGGAGAACTTATTCTTTTTGCTCTATGTGAAATAGTAGAAAAAAATATTAGTCATAAAAGTAAGAAGAATGGTCCTAGTCCCAAGTAATTTTAATTTTTATATCTGTTTCCTTACCTATGAAACAATATTATCTGTGCTATGTAAGACCTGCTATGAGAACCAAATAAAAAGATTAATGAAACCAGAAAGTGCTACGCAAATATCAGATGTTATTTCCATCTTACAAGGTCATGAGACAAATGCTCTGTAAACCATAGGAAATGAATTATTACATACATGCTCATTAGGCAATACTCTTAGTAATTTAGTCTTCCATCAGAGGAGTATCCTCTGAAGGGACCACTTATACCATCTTTCTTGCAAAATAAAACTCACACTGTCAATGAATAACTTGGCATTCTGGTTTATAAAAATGATATCCTCCTCCCCGCCCCAAGGCAATTAGGGATAAGTGACTTGCCCAGGATCACACAGCTAGAAAGTGTTGTGTCTGAGGCCACATTTGAACTCAGGTCTTCCTTACTTCAGGGCTGGTGCTCTCTCCACTGAGCCACCTAGCTGCCCCTACAAAGGATATCTTTTAAGTTAAAGTTTCGATGTGTGAATCCTAAGAGATTAAGAACTTCAGGGTAAACTAAATAAAAGCAAATTTCTGAGACTTCAGAGGTCAAGATTTCAGAGACCTGTGGCTCCCACTAAGGTCTTATCAACATGAGAGGCCCAGTCAGAAAACCAGTTGGATTTTCTTACATTAAAGCACTTTAATACATCTGAATTTCATAAGTTTTAACCTCTTGAACATGACCATGTCCAGGATAGAGTTACCAGTTTTGGATATACTGTATTTAAACTTCAAGTAATCATAACTTTATGAGGGGGTCCAACACAGATCACAATTCTTCTTTCATACTTTATTACATGGTATCCAGGAATTGTTAAGGAAAAAAAAATTCATTACCTCAAGTCCAACTTTCTAATGATGGCTTAGCTAGGCTAAACTTTAGATGATCAAGTCTAATTTCCAGACTATAATTAAAACCTTTCCAATTTGATAGAATCTGTCAGAGCTTGCCCTCAGCTGGCACAGCCATTGAGAAACTGGAGTCAGCTTTTCATTGTGAGGCAATGGAAGAGGACTTTAAAGAAACAGAAAACTATTAGTTTACATTTATATGACATTTAAATTTTACAAAGCATTTTCCTCACACTCCTACATGAATGTCACACAAGCTACATGTATATTGGCCACCAGGAAAGAGGAGAAAGCAAGACTTTAATGAAGGATGGGCATTTATTTGAATGTTCCAAAGCCAATGCCAAAGTTTCTAGTCTCACTATTACTTGAGAGTGAAACTGTAGAGTTTAGAATCAAGTTTGGAAGGAAAACAATAGCTTCAAATAACTCATGGATATTTCCCCCAAAATTATATGCCCCAAAGAGACCATTTTATTAATCTCAATTATAGCTGTCTTTAGGGTCTCAAGGAAGTGGAGACTGGGCACCAAATATTCAGCTGCCAAAATAACTTCTAAAGTACAAGTGGACACAAAGTAAAGACAAACTGTAATGTAAAGACTTACTGTAATATAAGAATGAAAAGTATTACTGTCTGAATTTTTGAAAAGTTTGAAAAGGTAGGCAAAGAAAGAATGTACTTTGCAAACTTGATGATTAAAAAAAAACTAAATTTCTGCTCAATTTTCTGAAATCCATAAGAGCTGGCAGGTATCTTCTTCATATGAAATGCAAATTTTATGGCACTGGAAAAAGGAGGATTCTAAGTAACAGTAGAAGTGTACACTCACCCACTAGATGCAAGATTTGGATTTTGGCTCCTATAGGAATTTTCAGTTTGTTTTCAGGAGGGATGGGAAAAGCTCCATTACGATTACGAAACTTCCCCAAAATATGAACTTGAGGCATATATGTCCAGATGGCTTCCACCAACTCCAAATGTGAGGTTTCCACGCCCTGTATTGTAGCACAGATAAGCAGGAGAGAAACTTGTAGTTAACATCTGAAGGCATATACTCTCTTTTCAAAGTAAAACACTAAATCAACTGAAATCAAAAGCATTTTCTTCCCTCCTTTCCTGAAATTTGCTGCTGAAATAAAACAAATCATAACTCTGATTTTTATACTACTTTCAAATTCCAAGTTGAGATTGTACCACTAAGTAGATAAATGAAATAACAAACAACCTCTCTGATCTTAGTTTTCTTAAATAATAATGCCCAAATTTCTAAAGGAAAGGCAACATACTCATACAATAACTTTCAGATTTAGATCTTCCAAGTCTAGGACTCTGCTAAAATATTGGGCTTGATGATCCTTAATCTAAGATAAGTCATAGCACATTTTCCATCTTGAAATATGGCAGGAATTGCCAAATGGTAAAAAAAAGTGTCTAGTGGTAGGGAAAATATCAGAACAAAATAGAGAACATTAAGCTTATAAAGAAAAATTGATACATGTTAATAAGTATCTGATAAAAATATCTAAGAACCAGTGGAATGTCTCTAGTATGACAAAAGGATAGTAAAACAGAGGATATAAAAAAAAAGAAGCACACAGGAGAATAGGGCCTAGAGGAACAGCAGTCTGAATGAAAGGAGAGTACATCATTACTGATTAGATCATGGATGCAAATTATAAAGTACAGGGGCTATTTTATATATGAATATTCATTATACAGGTCCCAGCAAGCACTTTGGTTTAGTGGGGGCCTAGCTTTGAGAAGTCTTGATTACAAAATGCCTTCTACCAAAGCAGATAAGCAGCTATTTTGCAACTTAAGGTTGAGTATGACAGTGAGAAGTAAGATGATTTGGTAATATATATGAAAAGGGAACCTGAATCCATATCTTCCTGAATCTGAGGTTAGCTTTTTATTCACTATGCTATGATGCCTTTCTATAATAATATAAAGAGTAGCAAAAAGTTGTAACAAAAAAATTAATGAATTGACCACTTACAAAATTAGTTAACACTCAAATATACCTTCCCACTCTATACTAATGTATATTCATAACCACCACATTAACACCTCTACTGATGAGTTTTGTAAAATAGCAAAAGATTAAGAAAAACCCTTGGGACACATCCCTCAAATACTTTTACAAAAATAACCATCTTAATGGTCACATTATGAAAACAAAATAAGAAGTGAAGGATGTCATACTGTGCCATAAACATTTTAAATTTTTTTTCATTATTTTAATTTTGTTTTACTTTTTTTGATGTCTCATGGAGTCATTAGTTTCCACTTGCCCAATTTTTTTTATAATAGCTTTTTATTTTCAAAATACTTGCAAAGATAGTTTTCAATGTTCAACCTTGTAAAACCGTGTGTTCCAAATTTTTCTCTTTTCCCCCCAGCCACCTTCCATAGACAGCAAGTAATCCAATAAGTTAAACATGTGCAATTGTTCTAAACATATTTATATATTTACCATACTACACAAGAAAAATCAGATCAAAAAGGGAAAAAAGGAAAAAAACACATGCGAACAACAACAAAAAAGATGAAAATACTATGTTGTGATCCACATTCAGTCCCCATACTCTTCTTCTTCCATCACAAGTCTACGGAAATTGTCATAAACTTTTTTCATAAAAACTAAACCACAAGTTCCTCATTTTTTTTGTTGGTTCTAATAATTAGTGTATAGTTTAAATTATGAACTTGAATTTTGTTAATATGAAAAAATACTGGGGCAGGTAGGTGGTGCAGTGAATCAAGTACCCGATTTGAAGTGAGGAGGACCTGAGTTCAAATGTGGCTTCAGACACTTATAACACAGCTTAGCTGTGTGACCCTGGGCAACCCCAATTGCCTCAGCAAAAATAAGTAAAAAAATTAAAAAATTAAAAATAAATAAATACAAGAAAAAATATCAGAAGGATTCTGAGAAATAGGTCAGAAAACTTCCAGTTCTCCAAATTTCCTCCTAAAAAACCCACCCAACTTAGAACACTGCATCGGAGGAAACAAAGAACAACAAAAATAAACAAAAATTGGGTAAATCAGTTGTTTTCCTAGAATAACTCGAGAAGACCCCAGAAAAGAATAGACCTATAAGGGAATAGGTTTGGCCTAAGTAAAGTGCAATTATCTTCAGGTGCCTGGGTAGAATCAACAAACAACAAATTCTAGGAGCAGGGGAACTGAGAGGCAGCCTCAGTCTTAAAAACTTTCATCTCATGTAGAATGTGGGTACCTGACAAATGAATCCTGTACTACAGCAATGGGAAAAGGAGATCACACAAGCCAGATGAGTACAAAAGCAGAGAGGCTGGGACTTTGCTGGCTATGAACACTTGCAAGAGAGCAGAATCCAGGGCAGAGAGGACAGTTGTAGTTTGCAGCCATCAAAGGGAGAACAGAGAATAAGATCACGTGTAGAATACCATGACTATCAGCAGTAGTTATGACTTAGAAGTGGAGAGAGGAGCCCAGGAGTGGGCTCTAGACTGATCTTAAAAATAAGTAAGAAGGACCTAAGACTTGGGTCAATAATTATTCCACATACCTTGGGGATTAGATCTTGATTATATTAATAGCTATTAAAAGTAAATAAATGAATACATCAACAAAATAAATAAATGGATGGATGTATAAATAGATGAATAAATCAATGAACAGAAAAATAAGCAAGCAAACAAATAAATAAAGATGAATGAGTGAAGGAGAAAGAATTCAACTAGAGATGGTTATTATGGGGATAGAGAAGATGTGGGTTCATATTCAGAAGAAGATAATGGAGCTTAAAATTCTCTTCTTTTTCAATGAGAAATATCAAATGATCTCTGGCATAAAAAGAGTTATTGCAAGAACTTAAAAAGGACTTTAAAAATTAGATAGGAGATCAAGGAAAAATTAAAAAATAATAAGAGTAATCCAAGAAAAACAAGAAAAATTATGAAAAAAAAAATCAAACAAATTGAAATAGAGAATTAAAACTTGAGGAAAATAATTATTTGAAAATTAAATCTGGGTAAGGGAAGCTAATGGCATTCTAAGAAACCAAAAGATAGACAATAAATCAAAATCAAAAGAATAGGGAAAAAAAAAAAAAAAAGAAAATGTGAAACATCTCATCAGAAAAACAACTGAGCTATAGAACAGGTTTAGGAGAAATAATATAACAATAGTTAGACTACCTAAAAGACATAATCAAAAAAAAAATCTTAATATATTACATTATAAGAAATTATCAGGGCAACTGCCCTGAAATTTTACAAGAAAACAAAGCAGAAATAGAAAAAAATCCATTGGTCCCTACCTAAAAGAGATACCAAAAGGAAAATTTGAAGGATTATCATAGTCGTTTCAAAACTCTCAGGTTAAAGGAGAAAATATTGCAAACAACAAGAAAAAAAAGCAATTTAAATATCATGAAGCTACAATAAGGATTACATGAGACCTCACAGCTACTAAAATGAAGAATTAAAGATCTTGGAATACTCATCTTGTACAGCAAAAGTGGAGTTATGCCCAAGAATAACTAGGCATTTAATGAACTTCAAGATTTTCTGTTATTTCTGTCAGAAACAGCAGAACTGGAAAATTTTTATTATATATATATTATATATATTTTTATTATATACATATATATATTTCATATATATATATATATGAAATCCAGGAGAAATATAAGGTAAATATTAAAGACCAATTATAAGGGACTCAATAAAATCAAAATGTCTACTTATACCTATAGTTTGAAAGAAAGGCTTAAGCTGTTTATGATGGGATCATTCTAAAAAAATAAATCTGTATAAGTAGAATAAATAATTAAAGTAACAAGCAATTAACTCATATAAATGAGGCATAAAAGAAAAAAATTGATACAGAAGAAGCTAATGGGAGGAGAGGAGGTAGTGCTATTCTCATTGAAAATGGGTTAAATAGGGAATAACATAAATCTAGAAGAATATACAAGTCTAAATTCAGAAAGAAATAAGAGGGCAAGGGGATAGGGTAGAGCTGGAGGTGGAGTAAGGGAGGGATTCTTGAAGGGATAGATAGGTTAAAGAATAAAAAGGTTAAGGTAGCGAGTCTAGAAATAAAACCTATATAGGAGTGAGAAGGGATAGAGTAAATATGGTGAGAAGGTGAGTGAGAAAAAATGAGGAGGGAAATATACAAGAAATTACAGCTCAGAATGTGAATGAAATTAATTTACCCATAAAACAAAAATAGATGGCAGATTAAAATTCTGGAATTCAACAATACGTTACTTTCAGAAAACACTATAAAAATGAGAGATACAAAGGTAAAATAAAGGACAAGTGTAGGATTTATTATATATATATATAAAAAGCAGGGGCAGTAATTATATTTCAAAGTTACAGATAAAACAGACTTAAAAGAGAAAAGAAACTATACAATATGTCAGTAATATTATTTAATATTATTTTAGACCATTTAAAATAAATAAAGACTATAAAAATACCTAAGAAGATATCTGCCAAAACAGACATAGGAACTATATGAATATAAACATAAAAGACCTACTACAAATAAACTCAGATATAAATAACTGGAGTAATATTTATCGTTTATGGACAGGTAACATCAATATAATTTTTAAAAATCATCATTCTACTTAACTAATCTATTTATCCAATGCCATATAAATTATTTAAAAAATTATCTTCCTGAGTTAGAAAAAATAAGAACAAAGTTCATTTGGAAGAAGAAACGATTGGGAATTTCAAAGAAATCAGAGAAAACATGTAAAGGAAGCAGATTCTGTATTATCAGACTTTATGGTATAATGTGACAGCCCTGTTGAAGTGTAAAATGGTTAATTTCTATATTTTAAATTAAAATAGCCAAGACAGCCAAGAATAGAAGGAATACAGAAAACTGGGAGAAAATTTTCATGGAAAATCTCTCAAATAAGATGTGATTGATTTGGAATACTGCTATAATATAGGAAATGATGAGGTGGCTGACTTAGAAAAACATGTAAAGACAAACTTAAAAAGGAACATACTATATACATCTTCAAAAAAAAGAGATGGCAAGTGGAAACATACAGAGCATGGTTTTACACATGCAGGTGTATATTTGTATTAATGTGTTCAGATTTATATCTGTATTTAACTGTAGATTTCTTGGGGGGAAGAGGAAGAGGAAAAAGTAAAAAGTACACAGGAGAGAATAAAAGAAAATCTTCAAGGAAACAAAGAAAAGCTGGGAAGTTTTGAAAACAATGTTAAGTATTTATTATGTAGATTTTCTTGGGATGGAAATGTATTATTTCAGACTGAATTCTCTCATGTTCTGCTGTATACACGCAGAATATGGCACAAAGTCTTTTTTTATGTTTTCTCATTTTTGAGAAGGTTTCTTTGTTATTTTTTGCAGAGACAATTGGGGCTAAGTGACTTGCCCACACAACCAGGAAGTGTTAAATGTCTGAGGTCAAATTTGAACTCAGGTCCTTCTGACTTCAGGGCTGGCACTCTATCCACTACACCAACTAGCTACCTCTGTATTTAAGTTTAAAATGAATGAAAGCAATTTACCAAAAAAAGAAAAATATCTTCATAATTTCAAGATAATAATCAAATCACTTTTCAATCATTAATTATAAAATGCTGTTTCCTATTTTAAGGAGTTATGCTTATTATTTTAAAAGTCCTTTTTCTGATGCCAGTAATTCTCAGATAATAAAAACCTTTGTATTTAATTTAATGAGCTTGGACAAATGTCAGGAAATAGTGGAGAATAGAAGGTACTAGCATACTATGGTCCATGAAGAAGTGGGCATGACCAAACAACTCAACAACAAAATCTAACTTCATATTAATATTTTTTATAAAGTAAAATGCAGTTATATTTTACTTTATAAAACATTTATAAAGTTAAAAAAATAACTTATGAAATTCTCCTAACAACATGGTAGAGCAATAAGCAGTACAGATGTTATTTCCATTGAAATAATGAAATTTGTTAATACCGTTTTACTCAAAGATACCCAGAGAGCTCTTGAGGATAATATACTCACCAGCAAGTTTGGGCAAGCCTGCAAGGCTTCTAGCACACCAGGAATGCTAAAGGCCTCATGGCCACGAACCCGTCGCCTCTCAAGATATCTAGGGTGAAGGCCATAGAGCTGCTCTATGTCTGGCATCTTCTTGAGCAGTTTTAGAAAACTGGAATCAGTAAAGCCTGAGAAGTTTATGAGAAGTTAGAAATAAGTCATCAATGCTGTTATCTTCTAATATTATTTCTTGACTACCTGTGGAAGACAAGAAGTAAGATTTCCTAGGGATATGAAATATACAGGAAAAAAAAAAATGGATATATCCCATCTACCTCCTATGTAGGTCTCTTAATGTACTGAGATCATTTTATGCTCACATCCTTTACACTAAAGTAGATTCCTCTTTCTGATATATAATATTCCCACTACATAGTCATTTTTTGTTTTTTCCTCATTAAGTATGCTCTAAAATTACTGGAAACTATCACCAGGATCAGCCTACTCTTTGACTCCAGCTAAGTCCCTTTCCCAACTTGGACTTCCATTTCTGATTCTGTAAAATAAGGTATTTGAATTAAATGGTCTCTTAGATCTCATCCTATTTGAACATTAAATTTATGTCTAATGTTAAATTAGTACCTAAGAGAACTTAACAAAATGGAGAATCTTCATAAGAGCAAAGTTTTAGGGCTGGAGTACAATTTAAGAAGTCATTAAGTTCAAATCTTACAGATGAAGAAAGAGAAACCAAATAATACTAAAACACTCACATCAAGCTTCATAGTAAGAAGTAGAGTCAAATTTGAACCTAGGTCCTTTGATTCCAAATCTAATATATTCTTTTCATACCTCATCATTCTGCTTTTTTTGTTTGAATAAAATTATCAAATAAAATTAACTGTGCAAGGGGATTAGAAACAAAAGGTATTAAACCCTATCTGCACAGAACATGCACTAAGTATTTGCTGAATTAATGAACATGAGTGTACCTATGGTAAATAACATCATAAAAGAATGTATAAACATTTCCACCTCCGGTCCCCATAAGGACAGCTACCAGATGATTTTTTTCAAAAAATAACAATAACTCATGAAACCACCTAAGGCACAGACTTCAGTGTAATCATAGTTTATAAAGGTGGAGTCAAGAGACCAAGATGGAAGAGGGACCAGGAAGTTGCCCGAGTCCTCCCCAGTTTCCCCGAGAAACAATGCTAAATCAGGCCTTTAAATGGATTCTGGAGCAACAGAATCCACATAAAAGATGGAGTGAAACAATATTCTAGCTTAAGATAACTTAGAAGAATTCAGAAAAGATTCTGTGTCGCTTGGGTAAAAGAGGAGCACGGCCTACCAAAAGCACAATGCAGGGAATCTAGCAGGAGGTTGTTAGTCACAACACAGATCAGCATCCAAGGCCACACTGTCCTGGCTCAACATGCCAGTTATAAAATCTCTAGCACCACTGCAGAAAACAAACTGTAAGCTCCTACATCTAAGCATGATAGGCCTGACTAAGCCAGGCCACAACCCAGTATAGTAAGAAAGGTGGCAGCACTTCTGGCCTCAGCTCAGAAAGCCAAGATTGTCCTATGAAAGATTAGGACAGCATTCCTTGAGCTGTGGGAGCAAAGCTCACCCTTTAAAAATGAGCCAAAAAAGGAAAGAAGAGACATGACCACAGAAAGCTACCTATGGCAACAGAAAAGATCAGAACACAAACTCAGAAGAAAACAGCTGTGTCAAAATGCATGTATATGTGGAACATGTGGAACCTCAAAGAGGAATTTGAACTGATCTCAGGCTCAAAAGGTTCTCCTGAAAGAGTTCAAAAGATTTTATGAATCAGGTAAGAGAGGTAGAAGAAAAATTATAGAAAAGAAATGAAAGCTATGCAGGAGAATTATGGGGGGGGAAAGCCAACAGCTTTTTTTTTTTTTTTTTTTTTTAAAAGAACTTAGAGAAACAAGAACAAAAACAAAGCAACTCCTAAAAAAAAAAAAGAGAGAGAGAGAGAGAATTGACTGGTTAATTTGATTAGAAAAAGGAAAGAAGAAAATCAAATTACCATTATCAAAAAAAGAAAAGGGTGAACTTAACACACCAATGAAGAGGAAATTAAAGCATAATTAGGAGTCATTATGCCAAATTATATGCCAATAAATAGGACAATCTAAGTGAAAGGAATGAATATTTACAAAAATATAAATTGCCCAGATTAACAGAAGAGAAAATAAAATATTTAAATAACCCATTTTAGAAAAAGAAATTGAACAAGAAATCTCTAAGAACAAACCTCCAGTGCCAGATGGATTTACTAGTGAATTCTACCAAATATTTAAAGAATAACTAATTCTATATAAACTATTTGAAAAAATAGGTGAAGGAGGAGTTGTAGCAAATTTCTTTTATGACATAGATATGGTTGCTGACACCTAAACGAGGAAGGGCCAAAATAGAAAAAGAAATTATAGACCAATTTTCCTAATGAATATTGATGCAAAAATCTTAAAAACACTAGAAAACATAAGAATAAATGGAAATTTTTCTTAAAATGACAAGTAAATATCTATTTAAAATCATCAGCAAGTATTATATGTAATGGAGGTAAATTAGAAGCATTCCTAATAAAATCAGGGTTGAAACAATGGCCATTATCACCACTATCAGTCATACTGTTCTAGAAATATTAGTTTTAGCAATAAGAGAATAAAAACATATTGAAGGAATTATAATATGCAATGAGGAAATAAAACTATCACTCTTAGCAGATGATTTGATATTTAAAGAATCCTAGAGAATCAACAGAAAAAAACTACTTGAAACATTTAAGTTTATCAAAATTGCAGAATATAAAATGAACCCACATAAATAAACTCGCAATTCTACATATCACTAACAAAACCTAGCATCAAGAGATAAAAAAAAAAAATTCCATTTAATTTAAATTTAAAATTTAATTTAACTTTAAAATAACTGTAGACATAAAATATTTATGAGTCTATCTGCCAAGAAAAAGCAGGAACTAGAAGGTGACACTATAAGCAAATTAGGAGAGCCAAGGAACAGTTTACCTATCAGATTGTTGGAGTAAGGAGGAATTTATGACCAAACAAAAAATAGAAAATATTATGAAATTTAAAAAGGTTAATTTTAATTAAATTAAACTTAAAAAGGTTTTACACAAAAAAACCCAATGCAGCCAAGATTTGAAGGGAAGCAGAAAGCTAGGAAATAATTTTTACAGCATATGTTTTTAATAAAGTCCTCATTTCTAAACTATAGAGAATTGAGTCAAATTTATAAGAACACAAGTCATTGCCACAAATGATAAATGACCAAAGGATATTAAGAGAATTTTCAGATAAAGAAATTAAAGCCATCTCTAATTATATGAAAAAAAATGCTCTAAATCACAATTGATTAAAGAACTGCAGATGAAAACAACTCTGACATACCCTAAATACTTATGAAATTGGCTAAAATGATAGGAAAAGATAGCGATAAATGCTGGAAGAGATGTGGGAAAACTATATCACTAATGCATTGCTGCTGGAGTTGTGAATTGATCCAACCATTCTGAAGAGTTATTTGGAACCATGTGCAAAAGGCTATAAAATTATGAATTCTCTTCGTTCTAGCATTGTCATTGCTGGGTCTGTAAACCAATGTGGTCACAAAAACGGGAAAAGGACCCATGTGCAAAAATGGCTAATGCAGTTCTTTTTGTGGTGGCAAGGATTGGAAATTGAGTGAATGCCCACAAATTAGGGAATGGCAGTAAATTATGGTACGTGAATGTAATGGAATATTATTTATCTATAAGAAATGATGAGTAGGCTAGTTTCAGAAAAGCTTGGAGAGATTTATTTGCAAGAACTGATGCTGACAAAATGTTTGTGGCAGCCCTGTTTGTAGTGGCTAGAAGCTGGAAAATGAATGGTTGAGTAAATTGTGGTATATAAATGTTATGGAATATTATTGTTCTGTAAGAAATGACCAGTAGGATGAATACAGAGAGGATTGGCGAGACTTACATGAACTGATGGTAAGTGAAATGAGCAGAACCAGGAGATCATTATATACCTCAACAACGATACTGTTTGAGGATGTATTCTGATGGAAGTGGATCTCTTCGATAAAGAGAGTTAATTCAGTTTCAATTGATCAAGGATGGACAGAAGCAGCTACACCCAAAGAAAGAACACTGACAAATGAATATAAACTGTTTCATTTTTGTTTTTTTCCCCAGGTTATTTATACCTTCTGAATGCAATTCTCCCTGTGCAACAAGAAAACTGTTCGGTTTTGCACACATATATTGTATCTAGGATATACTGTAATCTATTTAACATGTAAAGGACTGCTTGCCATCTGGGGGAGGGGGTGAAGGGAGGAGAAAAATCGGAACAGAAGTGATTGCAAGAGATAATGCTGTAAAAAATTACCTTGGCATGGGTTCTGTCAATAAAGTTATTTAAAAAAAAAAAAAAAAAGAACTGATGCTGATTAAAGTAAGCAGAACCAGAAGAACTTGTTCACAGTAACAAGAAGATTATGTGATGATCAACTGTGATAGACTTAGCTTTTCTCAGCATTACAGTGATCCAAGATAATTCCAACAGACCTGGGATGACAATGTCATATGCATCCAAAGAGAGACCTATGAAGACTGAATGTGGATCAAAGCATACTATTTTCATCTTCTTTGTTTTTTTCTTTCTTGTGTTTTTTTCCTTTTATTCTGATTTTTCTTTCCCAACATAAGTAATGTAGAAATGTTTTAAATGATTATATAAAGCACAACAGATTGATTGCTGTCTTGAGGAGGGAGAGGTGAAAGGAGGAGGGCAAGAAGTTTGCAACTCAAAATCTTAAAGACAAGTGCTTAAAACTATCTTCACATGTAACTGGAAAAATAAAATACTATTAAGTGCAAAAAGAAAAAGGGAAAGAAATCAAACTTATAAGCTGAAGGAATACACTTACACCCTTTCCCAACACATATTGGAAGTTGTGTTAGAGATAGATGTAGAGGGCCACAGATAGTGGGGAACTCTGGGCTGAAGAGTCTTACATCTTACCCAGAGTTCCCCCCACTATCTGCAGCCCTCTACATCTCCCACTTTCTTTTGTTTTAGAGGTCAGAGAATAGCAACTGCCTCTCAGTCTCCTTATATCATCACCATCATCATCCTCTTACATGAAGAGATCCATGCTGAAGTTAAACCTCCAGCAGCCACTGATAGGTGGCTCCCATAGCACAACAATAAGCTTTATTTATTCCTACAGTAGCATCCTGTACGGTGATATAACATGATTATTAACATCATTATCACTATACCAGGTTTTTATGAGAAAAGTATACTGGAACCTATCAATGTGACATTTTTTAAAATAACTTTCGAATAAAATCCACATTAATTTTCTTATTTGGTATTCACAACAACCCTGTGTTGTTGACAGGGCAGAGATTATTATCCCTATTATGCCAATGAAGCAAATGAGATGTAAAGAAGGGAAATAGTTTACCCAATATTATCGGGTTAATTAATGGCATGGTAGGAACTCTCTGCCTAAGTATGCCTCCTTTCTTCTTAGACTTATTCGTTCATTGTTCATACTTCATTCTAGAAATGGACCTTGACAGAAAAGGGGTATCATGACCTCTTATGTGAATTGGATTTAACCTGGGTCCAATGGCAAAACAGAGATCAGAACGAATGGAGATGACTCTGCTATTCTTAAGATTATGCACCTTTTGAAGTATTAAGTTCTAAAGTCAGAGTTTAAAGGAAATGAAGGATATGATGGGCATAACAAAAAAGACCACACAGGGGTAAAATTTCTCTTAACAGTAAAGTGAGTAAAGTGACAATCTTTCTTCTCAGGAATTCTATCTTGTCTACCCTAAGTTGCTTTTTACTTTTCAACTCATTTCATAATCCTGTCTCCTACTGTTTCAGACAAATAATTCTTTTGATGCTAAGAAGAAACAACTCAATTTATACTGCCTTTAAAAGTTCACACGGTGCTTTTTTCATGACAATGCTGTCATGGCAAAAAGTCCAAATATTACCATTCTTATTTGGCAGATAAAGAAATGGATATTTAGAGGGCCATATGGCTGATAGGTACAGGAATTGAAAACCAATTTGTACTGACTTTAGGCACAGTACTAATTTTCTCAAAACTCTAAAAGGGTAGGAAGATGCTACGTAATCTAAATTAGAGAGGGTCTAAACAGAGGCTTCTTAACTGGCTGAGCCAAGTATTCGTGAGAGTAGTCCTATCTTAGCTGTTCCTAGATTCCCCAGAAAACACAAGAAAGGAAATGGCAGAGCCAGGCTAGTTCCATAGCAAAAACTGACCAGCAAATAAGGAGATCCTAAGACTTTAACAGTCACAGCAGTGGTGATGAAGACTAGTTGAATGGCATCTGCTAAACACCAAGTGAAAATTTTGTTTTCATGAATTTTAAAAGAGGCAACAGATAACTAAATCTTATTTTTACCAGGACCTGTGTCAAGGTAAAGCAAAACTTTGAGAGCAAATAAACTTGTTTTAATAAATAAGTTTAAATAAGCCTGGTAAAGGAAGGCTGGACTTGGGAGCCAAAGACCTGGATTCCAATTCTAGTTTTGGTATTGTGGTATGATGGGAAAGTGCTTAAGTGTTGGATGTGAAGCAAAAAGACCTAAAATCAAATCTGGGCCTTGCAAGAACTACTATCAACAAACTTGAATCAGCCTTTTCGCTGAATCTCACTTTCCTCATTTGGAAGGACACTTGATTATATATTTCCATTAGTGAGTACAATGCCTCATTGATGTAATTCATTTACTATGCTTTTAGTGAATAAGCTCTCATATTGGGAAAATGCTAATTTATTTTAAATTGCTATTTCTACAGAGTTTTAGGTGGTCTTCCTTTGGTCCAACCCAACTTGGACCATCTGAAAATCACAAGCTTCTAACAGAATGCTACCACCAATGTATTATCTTGCTTTGGGCATAGAAGTTAAGGGACTCATCTTAGGATGTTCTGTTCTTAAGGTGACAAGAACACAGGATTATGATCTTACAGACTACACTGTCCATATCCCTTACTTTACAGATGAGGAATCTGAGATCCAGAGAGATTAGGTGACAGGATAATAAAAATATTAAGAAGGAAAATTAAGATTTGTAATCAAATATTTGGTTCAAAATCTAGTACCCACTTCTATGACTAATATATATACATACACACACACACACACACACACACAAAATTCTCTTCCACATGACAATTAATACTTCTCTTTACACCATATTTTTTTTCTCTCTAAATATTTCCACCTCCTTCATTATCATGCACAATCTTCTCTAGATGGTCTCTGGATTATCTACTGTCTTCCTACATTATGGCACCCACACTTGAACATAATATTTCAGATATAATTTAACAGGACAGAGCATAGCAGAACTACCACCACTCTATTCCAGGATGATATACCTTTTTTTTCTGTAGCTTAAAAGTCCATTAAGCTTCATTGGTTGCTATATCACATTACTGAATCACACTGAGTCCACTAAAATATTCAGATTTTCCAAAAATTATTGTTAAGTCACACAGGATAGTTATCCGGCAAGTACGTTTATCTCTAATAAAATTTCTTGTTTGGGGCAAGTCGCTTCCCTTCTCTTAACCTTAGATTTCTCTTCTGCAAAATGTTATCAATAATACTTAAACTTCTGACTTCAAAGTAGAAAAAGGATTTGTAAATTACCTTTTAAAGGGTCTGGCAATATGAGGAATAAGTCATTATGGTTTTAGGATGGCAAAATATAAGAATGCATAAATTCGCTCAATAACTTATTCACTCCAAAATATTTGTTGGTGTACCATATGTTATCTTGGGCACCTAGAGAACACAAAGTAAATCAGGCAAGGTTCCTGCCTCCTCTCAAAGTCTGATAAGAGATATTGCAATGTTCTATCAATTCCTTCTCTAGCTCATTGTGCAGAAGAGGAAACTAAGGCAAATAAAGTTAAATGACTTGCCTAGGTTCACATAACTAGGAACTAGGCCAAGCTGCCATAAGCAAAGTACAAGGTGTTAAAAGATCAGATGAGACAAATATTACTACTAACAGGAAGTAGAAAAGGCTTTATTCAGAAAGGAATATTTTAGCTAGACTTAAAAGATCTGGTAGGAAAATGGATGCCAAGATTTTTAAAAATAAGGAAAAAGAAAATAAATTGAGAACACTAAAATAGGGAAGGTCAGGATCAAAGACAAAAATAGGAAATTTTAGATATTAACAGTAATATACAGAACAATAATAATTCATCTTATATAATATTTTGTATCTTGCTAAGTATTTTATTTTTATAATCACTATATAAATTATCATGATCCCTATTTTAATGGGGTAGAAAGTGAGGCTTAGAGAGATGACATACAAACCCCTGACAAGTGGTCATTCAGTTACTGTCTAAATACTTCAAATGAGAGTGAACTTGCAAACATTCTATTCTGAGGACCATCCACGGTTAGGAAACTTATCCTAACATCAAGTCTAGTTCTGATGCTGCAATTTCTACTCCCTGCTGCAAATTCTTAAGTTGTTTGCCAATAAAGTTATCTACTTATGGCACAATCAGATGGAGCTATTTACTTGGAAAGAATTAAATTATTAAATCATTATATTAAACTGTAGCCTCAATTTATTTTAAACATCCCATTATATTATTGAGACAATCATATAGCAATTCAAATCACTTCTCTATTATACTTGCCCATAAACAGAGAAATTTTTCTGACAAATAGATCATTATCTTTCCCATAATACTGTCATATAAAGAGATTCAACCATATGTTAGCTAATAAAGTCATCACTCACCAGTTGGCATATATTCCCACCAGCGGCCTGCACAAAGATCTACAATCTTCACTACCCTCAGATACAGGGTCACTGCTTCCTTCAGCTTCCGAGAAAGGCATTCCATACACATGATATCCTGCAGAGGGAGGTACCTTTGTGAGAGAAAGAAACTCACATTTATCAAGTGAATAAACAGTTCCCATTCATTAATGGGTTACATTTTTGCCTTTTTCTTTTCTCCCTTCTTTTATAGATTTGGATTTATATGTATAATACATGGACTTTTTTATTACCTCCTAAGTACTATATATCCAAATTGAGGGGCTGGCACCAAGTGACTGAGGACACCTAAATTATAGCTCTGTGGTCAAAAAGGTCAGCTCTTTCATAAAATGCTGTCTAGGATTACAGAACATGATTTATATATTTCCCACCAAAACATTAAACTAATAATAAAGTAATCTTTGGTTACATGAGAATTTAAATTGAGATTTAAATTAAAGCTTTAGATACAGATTTATAACTTCTAATTAGATACTAATCTTCTTCTTGATTGTATTCCTAGTTACTGTTTCTCTCAAAAATTTATTCCACAATGATACATGGAACTTTCACACTTTAAATTTTAACTATTTTACATAAACTACTTCGGATGATGGCAATAGAAGTTTTATTTTTTAAAAAAAGCACTTTAATAAAAAAAAACTTAAATTATAATTTCTAAGTCAATTCAACAAATACTTATTAAATATCTACTACATCCAAGGTACTCCTGTGCTAGTTAATGGGAATACAAAGATACACATGGCACAAGTCCTACTCTTAAAAAGTTCCAATAATTAATGGGAAAGACATACAAAAATAAAAATAAAAGGTCCAAGCAAAGTACTTTGACACGTGTGACTTTTACCTAGTCAAATATGCTTATGCAAGAAAATTCTATAAAGGAAAGGGCTTTAGATGGATTCTGGTAAGGGAAAAAGGAAGGATTCTGACAGATGGAGGTGGAATAAAGAAAGAGTAGACAAGGAGAGAGGGAAGGAAGCACTTTGGGAAGATGAAAGCAAGAGAAAAGGTTTAAAGATAGGATAGGTTATAGCACTAAAGCAAAGGAGTTTAATTTTTAAAAAACAAAAGGATATTAAAAATATTAAATGCAATTAGCTCAAATGATCCAATATGACTTGATTTCAAGACAAAGCAAGGGTTTTGATAGTTTAATGAAAAGAGGCCAACAGCTCCCATATGATGACATATTCAAACTTTGAGAACATAAAAATAAAACTGGACTTAAGCAGCTGAGTATGTTGGGTTCAAAATGCTGTCTAGTTTATAAGTCTTCTTTACTTCTATCAAACTGTTTCCCTTTCTATAATATGAACACAAATTAAAAATGTTCTTTTTAAAGTTACCAATGATCAACTAATTATCAAATGACCAAACCTCATTCTTTTCTTGACCTTTCTAAAGCATTTGATAATGCTCATCTCTCCTGGAAACTCTGTCCTTTCTACTATTCTGACACTGCTCTCTCCTGGTTCTCTTTTTGTCTTTTTCACAACTCCTTGGTCTTAACTTGGTAGTTCTTCATATATGTCATATCAACTAATTATGGGCATTCACCAACATCCTGTTATGGACCTTCATCTGTTCTCATGACATGCTATTTTATATGGTGATCTCATCAGTTTCCATGTATTAAATTATCAACTCTATGGAGCTGACTAACCATTTCAAACTTTCCTTCTTCTTTTCTCCTGCCACCCCTCAATAAACTCCAATGGTTCCCTATTACCTCCAAGATAATAAATTCCTGTTTTGGCATTAAAAGTACTTCATAACATGGGTCCTTCCTATCTTTTCAGTTTTCTTATACCTTATTCCTCTCTACATGCTCTATGATCAAGCTACACTGGTTTACTTTCCAACTTTTCTAACATGATACTCCATCTCTTATCCCTGTGCCTCTGAACATTAGATGTCCCTAGGTATGGAATGTTTCTGTCCTCAGTTCTGCCTAAGCCACTCTGACTTTCTTTAAGGCTCAGAACAAATCTCACTGTCTGTAGGAAAGCGTTCTCAGTCTCTCTCACTGTGGCTGCCTTCCCCTCTGAGTTAACCTTCCACTTCTCTGTATTCAATTTGGAATTTACCTAGTTATTTACATGTTGTCATGCCCATTTGAATGTGAGGAGTGTTTCTACCTTTTTTTTTTAAGTTTCCATCACTTAGCACAGTGTTATTTGTAAAGGCTTGTTAACTGATTCCCAGATGTATTCTGCTGAGGAGAAAAGACAAATCTTATAATCTCCATGACTTCTATTAATGGCAATCAATGATTCTAGCTCTTTTAGGTTATATATTGGTAACTCACACTGAACTGAATAGTTTTCTAAACCTTCAAGGCTTTACACGAAATGTTGTCTAGCCACACCTTCCTCACTTTGTGTAATATTCTCTCTAAAATGAAATGTTCTCTGTTTCAGTTTCCTTGGGGCCTCTGGGAGTAGCCTTCCTTTCAGTTTAGTAATCACCACGAGTGCAGCCAGGTGATAAAGTCAAAATCCTTTATTATCTCTTTCAAAGTCTTCTCTCCTTTACTTGGGGCTCAGCTAGTTTTCTGGCGGCCTCTCTCTCTCCTTGGTTCCAAGAGCTTGAGCTCCTACTTGCCTTCTCTAGCTTCTGAATCTCCCCGACTCCAAAGGTTTGTGCTTCAGCCTGCAGCCATCACAAAGGTGGATGATGGAATGAATCTGTTTCAGCCTCTGAGAGCTTTTAATGCGCTTGTCCCTTTTGGGCCCTGAGAGCTTCTTCCTTATATATTCCACACTGACTATATACCAATCATTATATCACTATGAAACCATTATATGTTGTAGGATTAAATCAATGCTAAACTAGATTTAACTATTATCTCCTCAATTCCACTTAGTACCTTGTTTCAAGTTCTAGCCCATAGCATCTCTTTGTAGGATTAAATCAATCATACTGAACCATGCTAAATTAGATAACTATTGTTTCTATCAATTCCACTGACTTAATACCTTGTAAGAATCCTTTGTTTTAAGTTCAGAGTTCTGGCCCATAACAACTTTGCACTTTTAAATTGATTTTTCTTAATCCTAGTGCAGGAACATTTAAACTTAATAATTTTCACCTTATTGGATTCAAGCTATTTTTCTAGTTCATTTATTATCTATTGCTCCAAGATTTATTTCATCTGTAAATTTATTAGGCCTACTATCTATGCCCTAATTTGAATGTCCAATAAACACCTGGTGTTATTTAATTTATTGATTCTTGTAATGCAAATATGCACTGCCCTATATATGTCTACAATCCAAAAAACTCTATATTGTCAATCAACTATAATACTATCATTCATCTTTTTTAATTCATTGTAAAGCAACATTGCAAAGCTTATATTGTAATATCCACTAGTCTTACTCACTCCTAACTTCTTCCTGTTCTGTAAAAGCCTAGTCATGGAGTGTAAATTGGAAAAAGTACTAAACTTGCAGTCAATACAGAATCTCAGGGCTGCTTAGGGATCCTATCTGTATTTGAAAAAGAATCTTCACCACATTCCAAAAGGGCATTTTTAAAATGTTTTAAAAGTAGAATAAGTAGAAATCCATTTCCCTTAGAAGCAACCAATCCTATTTCTAAGAAATTTCACTTTAAATTAAGCCTAAATTGGAATTTTTGCAATTTCTACCCATAGTTCCTAACCTGCCTCTGAGGCCAAACTAATGATTAATTTAATCTCTTCTCCATATGAAAAATCTTCAAATTCCTGAAAAAGTCTACTGAGTCCTCCATTTCACTTAAGTGTTCCTATACTCCAAACCTAATATTCCTACTTCTTTCATGGCACTATCTCAAAAGACTTCTCCATCCTGATTGTCCTCCTATGGACACTGTCTAATTTGTCAACACCCTTCCTAAAAGATTGTGCCCAGAATTGATTATAATACTACGAATGAAGTAGAATGAAGGAAGGAAGGAAGGAAGGGGATAGAAATAGGCATTTGTTAAGTACCTACTCTGTGCCAAGAACCGTACTAATGGTGAAGAATGGACTTCCCTAGTCCAAGATACTATTCCTCTCTGAAAGCATTTAAGATCACAGAAATACTAAGTACAAAGTAATTGGGCACAGGGAGATTCCCATATCTTTAAAAGGTGACTTGTTCTTATAATTGTGAAGTTGACATGTTTAACTTAGTGCAAAATTTTAACTGATTCTTATTAAATTCCAAGTTATTCTAAACCTAATATTTTAGCCTGACAAGATCTCTGGATTCTAGATCTGGCTTTTATACTCACTAGATTTACCACCATTTTTGTTACCCCCCTTTATACCTGGAATGTTCTCCTTCCTCACTCTGACCTCTTAGAATTCCTAACTCCAACCTTAGTTCATTGTTCCATTTCCTAGAGGAAAGCTGTCCTGATCCTCTCAAATGTTAGCAACACTCTTCCTCAACACATGAGCCCCAATTACTTTGGGTTTACTCAGTATTTATTTATCTAGTTTGTTATTGTTTCCTACCAATAGAATGTAAGCCATTTGAGATTAGGATGTGTTTCATTCTGACTTTGTATCTAGTAGGCATTTAAACAAACTTTTTAAGGCAACTTCTGCATTTAATTTCCCTCATTTCCTCCCCAAACTTTCCTTCTTTCTGCCCAGACTATTATATTGTCTCCTAGCCTTCTAGGACTCTCCTATTTATCTTTCACAATAGTTCCTCAGCAATCTTCTTAATGTACTATCCTGATCATGAGAGTACTCCACTAAAAAATATTCAGTGGTTGTCCAAGGTCCACATAATGTATAATTTCCTGTTCCATAATGAATTCATGAATTGTTTCAGTCAAAATTGAATGCTCCCCTTGTATCTTACTTTCTCCAATCTCTTTTATTTATACCACACTCCACAAATGGAAGGGACAAGGAAATGACACCTTCAGATTCTCCTTGTTCATGTTCCTCCCAGTTTCTTTAAGGCCTAATTATTCCACACTGACCTTGTTGTCCTCTTTTTCTCCAAGGACATGCTATGTATTCACATACATTGGAATTTTTTTGCATGAATGTGCAAGCATATACACACACACACCTCTGAGAAGTGAGGTCTCTTGCCTTCAAATTTCTCCTGCCACTTTGTAACATGTTATACTCTGTATCCTCCTGCCTCCCTTTATCCCTTTCTTTCAAAAAAAGGACTTGTGCCACATTTATTTTTGTTACATCTAGCACAGGATATTATTGCAGACACTCAAAAACATTTCCTGAATCATGAATCTAAAACCTTTGAAGTAGGAAAAGGGGAAAGGTCTCAGTAGCAGTTTGAAATGTAGAATAAAACTGAGTCTGTAGTCATTCATCTTTGGCTTCCTCTGGTATATTTTTGCCAACTGTGACCTGCTTGAAGCTTCATCTATCCCCATCTTAATCTTACTCTCTTATACCTTCCTTCAGTTTTTCTTTACTAGCATATGGTAGGATCCTACCAATTCAAGGTTCTTGCTATTATATGGAACCATTCTTCATCATTCTCATATTGCCTTCTGCTATAATTTCCTTCTCTACTACTTTCAACTATACATTTGACTTCCCTTATTTGACTTTGTTGGACTACTCTTCTCAAAAGAAGTAGTTCCCTTCATGTCCTTTATATAGGAATTATATGAATGTGAACACTTTCCAACTATTTTTCCTTTTCTAAGAATAGGTACTCTGGCACCCTGGAGTCAAGGCTGTGATAAGTATACATGTATAGATTCTAGGAAATGTTAAATGCTGATCTAATGTGTGATGGAACCCTAGGGAATTTAAGGGCAGTTTGTGTGGTTAAACAGTAACCTTTTATTGCTATCTAGAGTGGAAAACAATTCTGCTCAGCAGAATGAAAAATACTACATTTATGAGAAAACAAAGAGGAATGAGAGATACTAGATTGTGGTGGTTGAGTCACCTTCCTTGGTATATATTTTTACTAGCTCACCATAAGGTGCAAGGATTATACTCTTGATGTGTAAACAACTCAATCAGAGGTAACAGCAGAACCCCTTTTTCTACCTGGGTAGGCAAAAACAAGCAGGGTACAGTTGTAAACACACCAGAGGAAGCCAAACCAAGATGAATGTCTATAGACTCAGTTTTATTCTACGTGTTTCAAGCTGCTACTGAGATCTTTCCCTTTTCCCTTCAGAGATTTTAGACTTATGATTCAGAAAACAAAGTCAATGAAATATTTAATGAAATAAAGTACTGTCATAATTGAAGGGGACATAATATGATGGGAACTGTATGAGGGGACAGAGCACCAATTCATCAAGTTTCTAGCCTCATCTCCTGCCTTGGGGTAAGAACAACGACACCATTCCTTCTCCAAGTTCTTGTTCTCAAGTCTGAACTGCCTAAGACTCTGAAAAACTCTAATCTAAGATCATAATAATACTAACAGTGATCTCTTTTTTTTTCTAAAATTTTCTTTTAATGATTTGTCATAGCCTCTCCATCCCAGTAATTTTAAATGGTCACATTCAAACCCTATTCCCCATTCTTCCTACCTGATTCCTTATTCTCACTCTCCTGAACCTTTGCTCCTACAATATATCACCCCAAAGCTATCCAACCCATTAACTATCACCTCATGTCTTGTTTTCCCTTTATGACTGAACTCCATGAAAAGTTTAACTTATAATAAGTAAACTTCCTCTTTTCTCACTCTCTCAAAATGTAAAATCAGGCTTTCCATCTCATCATTCAACCTAAAATGCTTCTAGTCCTTGAGTCAACTCCAAAGGCCATTTCTTAATTCTTATCTTTTTTAACTGTTTTTTGTTAACTGTTTTGTAGCTTCTGACACTGCTGATCTTTTTTTCTTGTAAATCTCTTGTCTCTTGGTTTTCAGAACCCTGTTCTCTTTTGGTTCATCTCTTCTCATATCCTTTGCTTTATCTTCATCCGGATCATACCCATTAATCATGAGTGTTCCACAGGACTCTGATAAAAGTCGCCTTTCTTTCTTCAACCCCTCAGATACTTCCTATTTATTCTGAATGTAACTTGTTTGTTGTCTTTTTCATTATAAAATCCTTGAGAGAAGGGACTATCTTTTGCCTCTTTATGTATCCCTAGAGCTTAGCACAGTGCCTATTATATAGTAAATGCTTAATAAATGCCTGTTATTCATCATACACCAAGATAAGGTCAAAATGGTTCATGACTTAGGCATAAAGAATGAGATTATAAATAAATTGGAAGAACATAGTTTACCTCTCAGACCTGTGGAAGAAGAAGGAATTTATGACCAAAGAAGAACTAAAGATCATTATTGATCACAAAATAGAAAAATTTTGATTATATCAATTTGAAAAGTTTTTGTACAAACAAAACCAATGCAGACAAGATTAGAAGGGAAGCAATAAACTTAGAAAACATTTTTATAGTCAAAGATTCTGATAAAGGCCTCATTTCCAAAATATATAGAAAATTGACTCTAATTTATAAGAAATCAAGCCATTGTCCAATTGATAAATGGTCAAAGGATATGAACAGACAATTCTCAGATGAAGAAATTGAAATTATTTCTAGCCATATGAAAAGATGCTCCAAATCATTATTAAACAGAGAAATGCAAATTAAGACAACACTGAGATACCACTGCACACCAATCAGATTGGCTAGAATGACAGGGAAAGATAATGCAGAATGTTGGAGGGGATGTGGAAAAACGGGGACACTGATACATTGTTGGTGGAATTGTGAATACATCCAGCCATTCTGGAGAGCAATCTGGAACTATGCTCAAAAAGTTATCAAAAAAAAAAAAAAAAGCATACCCTTTGATGCAGCAGTGTTTCTACTGGGCTTATATCCTAAAGAAATCTTAAAGAAGGGAAAGTATGTGCAAGAATGCTTGTGGCAGGTCTCTTTGTAGTGGCCAGAAACTGGAAACTGAATGGATGCCCATCAATTGAAGAATGGCTGAATAAATTGTGGTATATGAATATTATGGAATATTATTGTTCAGTAAGAAATGACCAGCAGGATGATTTCAGAAAGGCCTGGAGAGATTTACATGAATTGATGCTGAGTGAAACGAGCAGGACCAGGAGATCATTATATATTTCAACAACAATACTATATGATGATCAATTCTGATGGACCTGGCCATCCTCAGCAATGAGATGAATCAAATCAGTTCCAATAGAGCAGTAATGAATTGAACCAGCTACACCCAGAAAAGAACTCTGGGAGATGACTATGAACCATTACATAGAATTCCCAATCCCTCTACTTTTGTCTGCCTGCATTTTTGATTTCCTTCATAGGCTAATTGTACAATATTTCAGAGTCCTATTCTTTCTGTACAGCAAAATAACGGTTTAGACATGTATACTTATTTTGTATTTAATTTATACTTTAATGTATTTAACATGTATTGGTCAACCTGTCACCTTGGGGAGGGTATGGGGGGAAGGAGGGGAAAAATTGGAACAAAAGGTTTGGCAATTGTCAATACTATAAAATTACCCATGCATATAACTTGTAAATAAAAAACTATAATAAAAATAATAATAATAATAAAATAAAATATAAAGAAAAAAATAAATGTCTGTTATTAACTGACTAATCATAAACTCAATATATCCATAATTGAATTCACAATTCACAATCCTTCCAAACTCTCTCCTCTCCATATTTCCCTATTACTATTAAAGGCATTATCACCCTCTCCTCATCTTCAAGTCTGTAGCTTGTACCTCAGTACCATCTCTCAAATTTGAGAGAGATATCTACCTCAAACCTTTCCATTCTTCTTTAACTTTAACATTCCTCCTGACAATGTACTCTTTGATTCATTAATACTGACTGGCTTCCTATTATTCAAACAAGATTCTATCTCTTAATTCTGGTCATTTTCTCTAGCTGTCTGTCCCTCATGCCTTGAATTCTATCAGTTCCTATCTCTACCTCCTGGCTTCCTTCAAGTCCAAGCTAAAACTCCATTTTTACAGGAAGTATTTCCCAATCCCACTTATGTCTACTATCTTCACTTAGCTGAAATTTTTTTCTAATTATCTTACACACACACACACACACACACACACACACACACACACAAATTTACATGTCTCACCATTATATTTTGAGTTCTTTGAAGATAGGGCTTATCTTTTACTTTTCTTTGTAACTCCAGGACTTACCACATTGTCTAGCACATAGTAAGTGCTTAATAAATGTTTATTAACTGATGTCCACATATACTACTTGAGAAACAACAACTATTCTGATGAGTCTGTAAGATTTTTTTATAAAAGTTTTTATTGATATAACTAAGCCATACACCAATTATATGATTTTTTTTATAACAAAGGTCCTGTAACTGTTCTCAATATACATATATGCAAGGAAAAAAAAAATAAACAATCTCTTACCTAAAGATGTGGCAGAGTACTTCATGTGAGAGCTGGTTCATGTAATCTTTTGTTTCATTTGATTTTGTCACCTCGGGGCTTTCCTTACTTAGGAGACATGGTTTCACAGTTTTCCTTCGTGGGCCCATCCTTATGATGACTCCAGGAGAAAATGACCAGTTGCACGTTAGTTGAGTTCAAAGTTGCTAAAAACAAATAGAAATGAGAGAATTGAAGAGTTAGAACCTGAAACATAACCCTGTAAAATATTTTTTTTTTAATGAGGACATTCAAATAAAATGACAAGAAGTTAGCTAGTAAAATATCTTGGCATTTTGAGAAGGAAAGATTGATCAATGATTTTTATGAAACTAGCTTTACTTAGCATAAAAAGGAGCAGGATTTATGTCAAAGACAGTTTGGGAATCAAGAAGGAGTTGATTCTTATTCAGTCTTCTACTAAAAGCCATGCAGCCTTGGATAAGTCATAGGACCTCTATTAGCCCCAGTTTTCTCACCAATAAAATGAGGTTTCGGAGAAAAGTAAATGAGGTTCCATCCAGATCTGCTATCTTTCTAGTTCAAGGTTACAAAATCAAAAGAGCAACTGCTCTGTCTCATGAAAAGAGGGAAAACAATAGTATAATAAAGATATACAAAATCAGATCATCAAATACTCTTTCCAGGGTATTTCATATGTACGATGTCTTTATTAGTGTCCTTAAGTCAAACATCACTGAATCTCTAATATTAAAATACAAAAGTCTTTAGAGAACATGTAGCCTGACATCAGTTTAGGAGACAAGTAAACAAATGCTCAAGGAAATTAAGTGGAGTAGCTATAAGAAAGGAAAGGCTTACATTTATATAATCAATGATTTTAGATATTCTCATGTAGAATGTATGCTACTAAAGAAGCAGAATGGACTTGAAAGAAGGACATTTGAGAATAAATTCTGATTTTACAACTTAATATTTTGGTGACTTGGGACAAACTACTTGAGGCCACCAGAACCTTACCAGTTATCTATAAAACAAGGAAAATAATACTGGATTACATACAACTCACAAATTTGTGTGGAATACACAAAATAAGTGCAATTACTATTATTTGCTAAATCCCTAATTAAAGATGGTTCAAGGACGTTAAAAATCAAAGATTAGAGAAAAGATAAAATCATGCTAAGAAGTTAATTAGAAGTTCAAGAAAACCACAACAAATTTTTTTTTTAAATTCACATTAGGTAAGATGCCTAGACAATGACAGGAAGTACTTTAAGAATTCAGAGAAGGGAGAGACCTCTTGAAATTGAGGGAAAATGTCCAAATATTTCTTTTATTCATTCCCTCTTTAGAATGCCTTAAAAACATTTTCTTCAATTAACAAAAATTTATTTTTTCTTTCTTCTGTCCATCAGTAAAAAACGAAAAGTCCTGAAAAACAAAATTAGTTACATCCAAAAACATACATATGTCCAGAGCCAATTGCCTCTCTATCAGGAGATGGGGAACAGGCATTACCAGGTTCTCTGGAATTGTGGTTAGTCAATATATTGATGAGTTACTAAATCTTCATCATTTTTCACCTCAACAGTTTCTAATTATTTCCCTTCTCACATCCAATTGACAAAGTACTGTCAGACTGATCTCCCTAATAAAGTAATTTTATCACGATTATTTCCCTTACCCCCACAATTTCCCCAAGCTCCTTATTATCTGCTACGTAACACCTAACACATTAGCTTAGAATCCCCAGTTTTTCACTATTAAGATACATTCCCAAACTCCTTCTTCACATGTCTTTCAGCTATAGTCCAAGTCAGTCCAGCTCAAATTCTATCTTCTTATGAACAATCCTTCTTGCCCTGAGGATGATGTGATCTTTCCCTCTAATCAAATCACAGTTCTTTCTTCATGAACTTTCATGCTCTCTAACTCCATTTCTAACTATTGACACAATCCTCATTCTCCAAAGCTCTATTTAAATTTCACATCTCTGAGATTTTTCTTGAATCTCATCCACCAAGAAGTAATCTTTCCTTCACTTTAATTCTTACTACTTTCTTATATTTTATGTTTATAGTATCTAATATCTATAATAACCAATCTACTATTACATAATTTAATTTATTGTTACATTTTATACACACACACACACACACACAGTCTTATCACACAAAATATTGTCAATTATTCAACAGCAAGAAAGTTGATGACATAATGGACAGATCATCGGATCCGGAGTCAGGAAGAAATAAGTTCAAATCTAGTCCACTTAGTAGCTGTGGGACTCTAAGCAAGTCACTTAACTTCTTCCAATCTCATTTTCCATAACTGTAAAATGGGGATAATATTAATACCTATTTTCAGGGCTGTTGTATGAAAAGAGATTGTTTTTAAATCACTTGGCATAATACCTGGCATATGGTGAATAACATATGAATGCTTATTCCCTCCTTCAATTGGCATTTAAGCAGTTATGAAGCACTATACTAAATGTTAGTGATAAAAAAAGACACACAAGAACATAACCCATGTCCCCATATTTCAATGGAGAAGAAAATATATAAATAACTATGTACATACAAGACATATAGAACTTGAACTGAGTTTTAAAGAAAGCCAAAAGACAGGTGAAGAATATTCCAGGTCTGTGAGCCAATTAAAAGTCACAGATGGAGTGTGAAACAACAAGTTTCACAGGATTGTTTGCTCACTGAATATTAGGAGGAGCAATAAGCACAAAAAGACTGGAAAGGTAGGAAGGGGCCAAGTTGAGATAGATTTTACAAACCAGAGAGAATTTTATATTTGATTATGAAGGTAACAACAATATGAAGCCATTGAAGTTTATCAAACAAGGAAGTAATACTCTCAGTCCTATATTTCGGAAAGATCATTTGAGTAATTAAGTGGAAGTGGACTGGAGTAGGGAGAATTTTGAAGCAGGAAGACCAACCAGCAGACTGTTACAATAGTCCAAGTATGATATGACAAGAGCTTTTATAAGTATGGTGACTATGTTAAGTGGAGATAAGGGGACCCATCTCAGAAATGTGATGGCAGAAATGACAAGATTCAATTAAAGATAAAATGTTTTATGAATGCAAGTGAGAAATCAAAGATGAGACCAAGGTTGTGAGCTTGGGTAACTAGGAAGATGGTAGTACCTTCAATGAAATATGGAAGTTCAGAAAAGGGGGGGATTTGGGGAAAAGATAATGAATTTTAAAAACCAATGCAGACAAAAATTTTTTGCAGCAGTCTGGGGAAAAATTTTTACATCCAAGTGTTCTTATAAAGATCTCAAGTGATTGAAATTTATAAGAATACAAGCTATTCTCCAATTGATAAATGGTCAAAGGATATGAACAATTTTCAGATGAAGAAATTGAAGCCATTTCTAGACATATGAAAAAAATGCTCTAAATCACTATTGATCAGAGAAATGCAAATTAAGATAACTCTGAGATATCACTACACATCTCTCAGATTGGCTTAGATGACAGGAAAAGATAATAACAAATGTTGGCGGGGATGTGGGAAAACTGGGACACTGATACATTGTTGGTGGAACTGTGAACGGATCCAACCATTCTGGAGAGCAGTTTGGAACTATGCCCAAAGGCATACCCTTTGATCCAGCAGTATTTCTACTAGATTTATATCCCAAAGAGCTCTTAAAGGAGGAAAAAGAACCCACACGTGCAAAAATGTTCATGACAGCCCTTTTTGTAGTGGCAAGAAACTAGAAACTGAGTGGATGCCCATCAGCTGGAGAATGGCTGAATAAGTTACAATACATGAATATTATGGAATATTATTGTTCTGTAAGAAATGATCAGCAGGATGATTTCAGAGAGGCCTGGAGAGGCTTACATGAACTGATGCTCATGAAGTGAGCAAAACAAAGGACGTTGTACATAGCAACAAGATTATATGATTATCAATTCTGATGGACATGGCTCTTCAACAGCAAGGTAATTCAGGCCACTTCCAATGGTCTTGTGATGGAAAGAGTCATATGCACCTAGAAAGAGGACTGTGGGGACTGAGTGTCGATCACAAGACAGTACTTTCACTTTCTGATTGTTGTTTGCTTGCATTTTGTTTTCTTTCTCATTTTTGTCCTTTTTGATCTCATTTTTCTTGTGCAGCATGATAATTGTCTAAATGTGTATAAAAGAACTGCACGTGTTTAACGTATATTAGATTACTTGTTGTCTAGAAGAGGGGGCTGGAGGAAAGGAAGGAAAAAAAACCTTGGAATACAAGGTTTTGTAAGGGTGATGTTGAAAACTATACATATGTTCTGAAAATAAAAAGATTAAAAAAAAAAGATGAGTTTTGTTTTGAATACAATCAATTTACGTCGTCTACAGGACATTCAATTTAAGATTTTGAACAGGTATTATTTGGTGATATAAGAGTTGAAGTAAGGAAAGAGTCTAGAACTGGATAAATATATCTGAGAATATTTTATATAGAGAAAAAAAGAATCCATGGGAGCCAATAAGATGAGAGGGGAGAGGGAGAGAAGAGAAGGCACAAAACTAACCCTTCAGCAACAAGGCAGGTAGTTTTGTGAACTGGATGAAGATGCAAAAATAGGTCAGACAGGTTATGAAAGCCGGGAGAGTAGTGTCATAAAAATAGATAAATAGATCAATGAATAAATAGAAAATACAAAAGGAAAGAGTGTGATCAAGTTAAAATTTGAAGACTAAGGAAAGACATTAGAGCAATTAAGAGATCACTAGTAAATTTGGAAAGAAGACTCAAACTGAATAATTAAATCAGTCAAGAACAAGGACAATGGCTCATTTAGCTTTTTATCTCCTCTAATCATTCACAACACACATATTTCAAATATATATAAAATCCTGCTTTAGACATTTACTACTTTGTATATACTTCATAATAAATCACATCTCTTTTCTGGAACTCTGTTTCATGACATATAAATTTAAAGATAGAATGAACTCATCTCTAATACACCTTCCAGAGCTAAAGTATATGACTCTATGAGCTATTCCATGAGTGTGGTATTCCTTCTAACCACTGGGATAATGCCTACCTGAACTTGGTAGATTAATTCCTTGATGAAATACTAGCTTTATCCAACTTCTTCATTCTTTCCCCAACCCTCCCCCACACAAAAAGACCTCACCAACATCTACTAGCCTGGCAATAAGTCTCTCTGTATCTTGCTAGGAGGATATGGACAAAGTTCATTGCTACGTCTTTATCAAAAGATGTTTAAGCCTAGAAGGACCTGTCAGAAGTTAGGTTTCACCAGCATATCCACCAAGATCCAGGTTCACGTCTAATAGCAAGAATATTGCACATGGTAGTCTCCTAATGTTTTCTGAGAGTTTTTTATCTGGTGATGGGGGAAGGAAAAATACTAAAGTAATCAAATAGTTTAAAAGAATCTAATATAAATTAAAGCTGCTAGAAATAATAATCTTCTTATTAATTCATCTACCAATAAATATGTGTCGCTAGAGTCCTCTTTGGAATTTGTAATAGCCAAAACAAGTACCAAACAATATAAATACTGAACTAGAAGCTACAGCTTCCTGACAAATAGAGACTCACTTCTATAATATGCTGTTCTTCTCATAAAACTATTTTGTTAGTTTTGTTAGTTGTAATAAAGTACTAACACAAACAATTATACAGGGCAATAAAATTCATGACCACAAAGGGATGTTGTAATGTATGTCCAGAGCCATCATCTAATTTAATAATGTAAACAAACTATCTAGTCATTTCTTTTCCATCAAAGTCACACAGGGGTCAGACTTGTGACAAGTATAAATGATAGTTTTAATCATTGAAAAACATGCTTCTGAAAAAGCAAAAATTTGCTTCCAAGTTCTTATCAAATGCTAGCACATTGACTACTCAACAGCTAATATCTCTAATGCCTTATTGTTTACAAAACACTTTATTCACAACAGTATTATATGTGAGAATTATCTCCATTTTGCAGGTGAGGTTCAGTGAAGTGAAGTGGATCATGATTTGCTCAAGATCATATGAAATCACTTAAAACCAAGTCTTCTATCTCTCTATCATGGGTTCTTTCATTACAGATAAAGTACAAACTTTTCATCTTAGGATTCAAAGTTCTCTAACCAGCTCCCATCACTAGACCTTTCCAGCTCTATTTCTCAATACTTCTATCTATATTCCAAAACAAATTGTTTTCTCCTTTCCCGCCTCAAAAACTTTGCTCACTCTATTTCCTATGCCTACAATGTCAATACTTTCCCTGTTGAAATTCTATCCATCCTTTAAACCAAGGTTTTCCACAACCATTCTTTGGCAAATTTATAGTAATCTACAAAACTTTCCATCTCCAAAGGTCCTTATTTCCTAACTTAATTTAAAAATTTGCTCATATCAAAAGTCTTGGAGAAGATCTAGTCAAATTTTCTTTGAGGAAGCCAAGACCCAGGGAATTCAAAGAATGTAGTTAGAAAAGGGCTGAAAATCAAATGGAGGACCTCTGACTCTTAACTTTGATGTTCTTTCTACTAAAGCCTGATTCCCACCCATATTTATACTCCCTCCCCTGCTCCATCCTCCATCTCTTGATTCTCAACTTAGGTTGTAGTCTCTAATGCCAGATTCAGAAAATTATTATAAGGCAATAGTGGGGGAGTCCAGCCTGTTTGACATTTAGAGTTCTTCCTAACCATCTCCCCTCTTATAATCTTCTTACATCTTTTATTTCTCCCCTAATCTAAGTACTCTGTAATTCAATATCACTGACCTCTTTGCTGTTCCTCTAACAATCCACACTATCTTCTAACTCTAAGCATTTGCAATGGTTGCTCTTCATGCATCATCTACTTCCGATTTCCTTATAGTCCCAGCTAAAATCCTACTTTTTACAGAAAGCTTTTTCTGATCTCCATTACTTTTACTCTTTCCTCTATTATTATTTCCATCTGTACGCAGCTTGTTTGCATGATATCTCTCCCATTAGACTTGAGCAGGAATTGTCTTTTGCCTTGTCTTATAGCCTCAGTACTTACTCAGTGACTGGCATTTTTTAAAAGTGTCATTTTAATGGTATGGCCAACATATGGTAAGGCCAACAAATGGAACAATCTGACTTTTGTCTGACATACTGAAATCATACTTTCAAGATACTTGCAGATTTAAGAAATGTTTTAAGTAGCCTTACAATAAAAAATTTAGGTAATATAAAATATTGCAGTTTGCCTCAGTTTTTCCTATAAAATATGACCTAGTGTTAGTCTACTGCAAACTACAAAAACCAGGAGAAAGAGAAAAAGAGAGACAGAGACAGAGACAGAGAGAGAGAGAGAGAGAGAGAGAGAGAGAGAGAGAGAGAGAGAAACAGACTCTTCCTATGGTACTTTGGGAACCAGTAGACCAACATTCCAAGTATCTTAAATGGTTATTTCTCAGTAGGTAGTTCATTAAGTCAACTGTAAGACAGTTATACTGTTCTTCTATTTAAAAAGCTCACATATACAGAAACAAAAGACAGAAAAATTGCTGCAAAATGTATTCCAAAAAAGGGCACTTAATAAATTTTTATTGAAGGTAGACAAATCAATATTTCTTCTTATTGAAGAGTTGGCATTGGAAAATACTGCTTTAAAAATCAGTTCAAATGCCATCTCTTCCACAAAGTCTTCTTTAATCCTCTAGTCAGTAATAATAACTGTAAGCCTTATTCTGATTTATCATCTCTCACCTGGACTATTTTAAAGCTTCCAAATAAGTGTACCTGCTTTTAATCTCTCTCCCCTCTCCAAACTATTCCTCATAAAGCAATCAAATGAATACACATAAAGGAAAGACAGACATATCATTTCCTGCCTTGATTAATGGATTAGTTATTACTTTTTTAAAAATTAAAGCTTTTTATTTTCAAAATACATACATGGATAATTTTTAACATTCATTCTTACAAAACTATGTGCTCTAATTTTTTTCCCTCTCTTCTCCTCATCCCTTCCCCTAGACAGTAAGTGATCCAATATATGTTAAACGCATGTAATTCTTCTATACCTATTTCCACAAGTATCATTCTGCACAAGAAAAATCAGATCAAAAAGGACAAAAATGAGAACAACAAAATGCAAGCAAACAACAAACAAAAAGTTGAAAGTACTGCTTTATGATCGACAGGGTCCCCACAATCCTCTCTCTGGGTGCAGATGATTTTTTCTATCACAAGACCATTGGAACTGGGCTAAATCATCTCATTGTTGACAAAATACCCATCAAAGACATGTTCATCTGAAATGATCATCATATAATCTTATTTTTGCCAGAGTATAGTGATCTCCTGATTCTTCTCATTTCACGTAACATCAGTTCATCTAAGTCTCTCCAAGTCTGACATATTTTTTAACAAAAATTTTTCAACATATTGCCTCTAAGATTAAAAACGTAATTCTCAGTCTAGCATCTAAATGCTTCTAGCATCTAAAGGCTTCCAGCATCTGATGCAAACTATATTCCTAAGCTTATTTCATATTTCTCTCCTTCATGCAATTTCCATTCATCAAACTGGCTTGCTAATTGTGGCCTGTAGATATGTCATTTCATGGCTCTGAACAGATGTTCTTCTTTGGCATCTTGCTTTTCAGAATTCATAACTTCCTTCTAAGGTTGTACTAATTAAAACCTCTCTTGGTCTTCTGTGATATTGAAACACTTATAAAATTAATTTGTAAATATATTTTATTTTTTATCTGTATGTATAATATTGTGCAATAGGATATAAGCTCCTTCAAAGTGGAAATTTTTATTTCTGTCTTTGTGTTCTCAGAGGCCAACTTGGTAACTGGCACATGATACTAAAAAAAAGTTTTGAGAAATCCAAGTTATTTCTTGGAAAGTCATTCCCTTAAAAGACTATTAGGTAATATGTCTTATCTAACCTTTGTTTTTCTTTTAGTCTTAGCTGAATTCTGCATAAAGCAAGCTACTAATAAATATTTGTTTAATTCCTATTCTATCAATGTTTTCCTAAAAGGAACACCTTTTGAAACTAAGGTATAGCTTCCTCTCAGTTATTAAAAAAAAGACTAGAGAATGATGTCCCTTACTTTGTTTGATACTTTGACTATGTCAGCAAGATGATGCTATCTATTCCCAGCTTGACTGATTGATAGGTAAAGCGAAGGATAAAAAAGATAGCATTCAAGCCTCTGAGGCTGGTTTTAACATTATGGTGTCACTAATTTCTTCAATTCCTCAACATCAGAAAAATTATAACCAGATTCAAGTATAGAAACATATTTCCAAATCAACAAACTGAAAACTACACAAAGTTTTCTAGATTTTCCACATTATCTATTCTTCAAGAGCAAATAAATGAGAAGACTAGACAAAAGATACTGTTCTCTTTATATTTTCTGCAGAAAGTTACAAATTAAATCTATGTTATGAACAGGGAAACAATGAACTGACAAATGTTGCAACATAAGTTAATATTTGGCTTTATTTCCAATCACATACCCATCAAAGACATAATGCTGTCCCTGAGGCTAATGCATTACTAGGGAAAAACCACTCTGATGATCAAATCCTCACAAGCAGGGAAGATAGCATATAGCACGATTTATGTAAAGCATAATGGATCAGGAATAAGGAATCCCAAGATTTCTACTAATACGAGCCATTTACTTTCTTTAGGTATTATATATTCTTGTCTGTAAAATGAGGGAGGTTGAACCAAATGGTCCATAAAGTCCTTCCAGCTTTTAAATTATATGCTTCTATGATCATTTTGGGGGCAGCTAGTTGCTGCAATGGATACAACTTTAGATTACAACCCTGGAGTCAGGAGGACCTGAATTCAAATGCAGTCTCAGACTCTTACTAGCATTATGAGCCTAGGCAAATCCTTTAAATTTTATTGCCTGTTTGAAAAAAAAAAAAAAAGATCCATTTTGTAATGATTTTCAGAGGTACATAACATAGCTATAGTCTGTCCTGTGTACTGTAAATATAAAATTGGTAAAATCTAAAATATAAGTCTTTTATACTAATACATATTGAAACTACAAACTATGCATTTGGAAATACTTCCAATCAATGGAATTGATGATTTATCCTTGCCCTCCTCTACTCTTGTTATGTACCATCCACCTACTGATCATTTCATAAGCATCAAATTACAAATGATGGTAAAAAGTAGAAAAAACAGCACCCTTGGAAGGCAGAAAAAACAATTCTGACAATGACAAGTCATATGACCCAAAATAAGTTATTTCAAATATTTTCTATCTCCTCATTTGTGAAATAAAATTATAGTCCCAGGGACAAAATGATACTTCTGAGGAATAGCCTACCCAAGTATGGAGAGACTCTTCATCAGTAAGCTGACCACTAAGCAACCTGTGAAATTATGAAAAATTCACAAGGGGTAAAAAAATCGAATAATCTAGCTCTCATTCCTGTATGGTTCCCTAATGTTTTGGCAGTAACACTAATGGTGATGGAAATGAGGGCAGAAAGGGCTAATAACCAGTTTTTAGACTGAAAATTTTAAACAAGTTCTTAAAATACTATGAACACAAAAATCTTTCTTTCTCTAATGGCCAATGAGTAAAAACATACTCAGCAACAGCAGGAAACAAACCATTTTAGTTTTGATATTCTAACTATAAATGACACCTGAAAAAAGGAAGATGCAACTAAGCAGAAGAATGACTCAACAGATTATGCTTGGAGAAGCTAAGAAACTGGTAGAGTTAGTTTATTAAGTTCTTTAAAGTAACAAGAATCAAGTACTTCATTAACTACTCATGGGATGCAAAAAAACTGCAGTTTATGTACCAACATCCAATATAGAAGAAATTTTATGAAGAACCATATAAATTTCTCTAAATTAAATTAATATATACTTTTTGAAATTAGATGAGGATGGCGAAAAATATAGCAGAAAAGCACACATTAACAATAAGAAATTAGAAGGGTAAAAGAAATATTATGCTGTTAATTTTTCAAAAAAAATTTTAATAGTTACTAGATATGATAGGTAACAAATAACAAAAGAGAACATGAAATTGATTATATTAGAAAAAGAGTCTCATTACTGATATATCATTCTTTAATGATCTATTAAAATGAAGTCACAACACTGACGTAACAAATATTATAATTGGTAAAAAGCTAGTTGAAGGAATAAAATATTACATGTAAGTAAAACAACTCACTTCTAATTGACTTAAGCAACTTATTCTAAGAAAAAATAGGTTATTCACAATAGAAATATCATCAACAATAATTATAATCATTTTACAAAGAATTTTAATTAGTATAATTCAATTTCCTCAACAAGGAGGCTAAACAAAGCTAAAAAGTACATTAGTCATGTTTGACTTACTTGCCAAGGAGCAATGGCATTCAAAGGCAACAATGGTTTAAAATATAAGTTCATATAAAATCTTATAGAAAAGGATGATAAAAGTTTATAAGCAATGCTTCCTCATCAAACGGAGAAGCTACAGAGAGCAAAACCAGTTTAACTCAAAGTTGGCAAGAGACCCAAGCAGGGTGATCTCAAAAGCATATGTAGATAAAAATATGATAACAAAAAGAAGAAAAGTGGAAGAGATTGGCAAAGATTTTTATAAGTCTTCATCAAAGAGAGTAGAATCACTATATACAGAATTTTTAAAAATCACAATCCCAGATGTGCTTATAGACGAAATAGTACTAAAGAAAATAAAGATGGGAACAATTTCATACTGGATCAAGTATAACAAGAGGAGAGCCAAACTAGAGGCAATATAACTATGAGGGTTTTGAGGAACTGACTTAAAAAGTATTGGATGGAAGAGCAGATAGTAGAGCCATGAGAAAAATCTCAATTTTATAAAAAACAGAAAAAGGGCTATTAAAGAGATTACCAACAACTACTGATCTGGACACTTTTTTATCCATACAAAAAAATTTTTTTTTACATAATTGTGATATTAGTAACAGGAAGATTTATTTATTTATTTATTTGTTTGTTTGTTTTTTGCTGAGGCAATTGGGGCTAAGTGACTTGCCCAGGATCACACAACTACGAAGTGTAAAATGTCTGAGGCCAGATTTGAACTCAGGTTCTCTTCACTTCAGGGCTGGTACTCTATCCACTGCATCACCTAGCTGCCCCCAGGAAGGTTTTTTAGCTTCTTATTTTTCAAAATACACAAAGATAGTTTTCAATATTCCCTCTTGAAAAACCTTGTATTTCAATTTTTTCCCCCTCTTTCCCTCCCTCTGCCCTCTTCTAGAAAGCAAGTAACCCAATATAGGTTAAACGTGTAATTTTTCTAAACATATTTCTACATTTATAATGCTGCACAAGAAAAATCAGATCAAAAGGAAAAGAATAAGAAAAAAAAGCAAACAACAACAAAGGTGAAAATGCTATGTCTTGACTCACATTCAGTCCCCACAATCCCTTCTCTGGATGCAGATGGCTTTGTCCATCACAAGTCTATTGGAATTGCCTTGCATCACCTCATCATTGAAAAGAGCCAAGTCCATCACAGTTGATCATCATATAATCTTCTTGTTGCTGTTCTCTTGGTTCTACTCACTTCACTTATATAAATTCTCTCCAAGCCTTTTTGAAATCAGTCTGCTGATCGCTTATTAGAACAATAATGTTCCATTACATTCATAATACTATCATAACTTATCCAACCATTCCCTAACTGATAGGCTCAATTCCCAATTCCTTGCCACTACAGAAAGGGCTGCTATAAATATTTTTGTACATGTGAGACTTTTTTCTTTTTTATATAATCTCTTTGGGATACAGACTTAGTAGAAACACTACTGGATCAAAAGGTATGCACAGTGTGATAGCTCTTTGGGCATAGTTCCAAATAGCTAGATCAGTTCACAACTCTACCAACAATACATTAGTGTTTTATTTTTACCACATCTCAAACATCAAGCTGTCATCTTAGTTAATCTCATAGGTGTGAGGGGGCATGTCAATTATTTTCATTTGCATTTCTTTAATCAATAGTAATTTAGAGCATGTTTTCATATGACTAGAAATAGCTTTCTTTATCTGAAAATAATCTGTTCATATCTTTTGACCCTTTATCATTTGGGGAACAGCTTGTATTTTTGTAAATTTGGGTCAATTCTTTTTTATTTTATGTTTTACAAATGAGGCTTTTATATAGAGACTTTGGATGTAAAAAATTTTCCCCTAATTTTCTGCTAAGAGGAAGGCAGAAAGTGATACTGTATAGTGAACAAAAAATATGTATATAAGTCCTCTTAAAAGATGTAGTACAAGATCCCATTGTACTATTTATGGGTTATGAAAAAACAATTCATTCAGTAGAGAAAAACACTGCCTTAAAAGCTCACTTCCAACAATGTCCTTTTCCTATATCAAAATTGTCTTTGTTATATCTTTTGAAGAATCTTGAACAATTTTTCAGGTTCAACAAGTCTCAGATCATAAACATCAGGTAAGACATAAAACCCAAGTACCAAATAATGTATATCTCTATGATGTAAGTAAAGTCCATGTGGAAAAGAGACTTCTTGTTAATAGTTAGGCTCTATTTATGCTACTCTTTAAAACTGACCTTGTGTTATTTGCAAACCCTAAAACACAACCATCTCCTGGAAATGATCTGTAAGCACTCAAGAAAGTTGTCCTAACTATTCCATAGTTGGTTGTTGTCCTTCGTGCTCTTAAAAGAACCAAAATGGCATCACTATGTCTGTGACTGATCAGATTAATATGAGGATCAGAAGGTTCTACTCCAGATCAGACACAAGTAGTCTGTATGAATATTTGGAGTGGAGATATGTCTAAATTTGTATAACTCGTGTTTCTTTTGAGCTACTAAAATTCTTCTTTTCAGTGACACTATGAGAGTAAACTTGTATCACTTCAGGCTAAATGGGTGAAGCTTATCTATGGATTGAACTACGGCATGCAAGTAGATGGTCAATCTACTACTATTATCTACTTGAATATATATATATATCTGATACATTGTAAAATGGGTAAGTTGAACTGAAGAGCAAGAAGAGAATAAAGTGAATTGCCTGCAGCAAATCACAAAGATCCTTTAATAACTTTAAACTTCTCTCAGATGTTAAAGTTCACTTCATCCTTATATCAATATTCTACTAATGTAGCTATAGCTATGATATATCAAACACAATGCTCTCTAAAATATTGAAAATATCACATAAAGCAATGGAGATATATGCTGTGTAAGTGAGCAGAACTAAGATGACCAAAGTGAGGAAGTTCAAAAGAACAGAAGTATGTATATGTATGTATGTGTGTGTGTGTGTATAAATATATAAATAATAAATTAAATATATAACACAAATAAATAAATGAGTAGGCAAGCAAATAAATAAATGTTGCATGTTTAAGTATATACTATGAGTTATTATTTGGATAAATGTCTGGTGCTTTCATTACTTTCAGGATGAATGCTGCTTAAAAAGCCTTTAACTTTAGAGGTAATATACCCTCAGAGATACAAACTAACTGCATTTAGACCTCAAGTTTCTCTTTCGTAAAATGACAAGATAGAATTAGATGCTTTTAAAATCTTCTCCAGCTCCAAATCTTAATGTTCCATCACTATTGAATAATTGAATATCACATCCCAGAGGAATCAAAACTGTTAAGTGACCCAGTGGGTATTTTAACAACTCATGGTAGTTATAAGGATACTAAAACATAATATCAAAATATCATCTGATCAAGAAACAGTAGAAAGACATAACCAAGGATATTATGATTAGAAAAAGAGATCCCCTAGATGAGGAAATCGCTTAAGATTATTTCATATCTCAAGATAAGAAGGATAAGGAAGAACTGGGGGGGTGAGGGGTGGGGAGGGGGGTTGGTAGTAGTGGTTACAATATAAGTATTGTAAGTAAGTATTAGTTTGGATTTAAATATTACTTATTAACACCTTCTACAGAAGGTTTGAGGAAACGGATGATCAAAAATTATAGCTAAAATGAAGGTTAGTGAATCACATGTGAATACAGTTTATCTAAAGCCTACTACTTGCTATCAAGAATTAAGTTGGCTATAAGTTACCAAATGAATGAAAATACCTGAAAATTACAGAATTTTAGAGCTAGAGGCACTTATGAGACAGAGTTAAAATGTTTCCAGTGCTCTTTCAACTAGTCAAATGCCCTCAATTCTATTTTAAGGGGCATCTGAAACTTGAATCTGTATATCTAAAATTATTGTGATAGGCTTAATATTTTGACACTTTGTATATCATGAAAAACATGGGAATTCATATTATAGTAAATTCACAAAACTAAAATAATCCATAAAAAAGTCCCATCAAAATAGACATTTTAATGAAATGAACCAGGATTTCCTAAAATGAATAAAAAGATAACATATAACTAGTGAATACTTTTATCCTCAATGTGTATGTCCTCAAACAAGCAAGTGAATTTGACAAATATTTATCAGTTATTTACAGTATGTAGAGCATACTTTTCTGTTCTCTAATATCTTTCTTTGGTGACCAAACCTTCATGGAAGGAGTCCAAAATAAGCTTAGGCAATACGAAATACAGAAGTGAGCAATGTAAGGAAGTGTAAGCCAGATGGCTACTTATCAGACCATCTGACAAGCAGACTAAATATTCATGCTTCAGATTAGCAGAGTTAAATGATCTCAAGACCCATCTGACTAAAATTCTTAGACTTTAAGGCCACTTCAATTATTTCATATATTTTCTCTATCACTATGGCTCCTTAACTCTATACTTTCAGGCCTAATACCCTTCTTGAGTGCCAAATTCCCATTTGCAAATGAATACTGTATGATAAATACAAACAGATGTCCTATCAGTACTTCCATCTCAACATAACTAAAACAAAACTTATAATTTCTCCTTCCATTAGCTCCATATATTGATCCAACATATCTTACACCAGACATGTCAAACAGCCAGCCTGCAATACTTCCAAAGGTAATGAGCATAAGATTAAAATGTGATTTTACACACAAAAAAAAGAAAAATACAATAAAACTATGATAATGTCAATGTGGTTCTTTAAATCAATATGTTTCTGTGGAGATTCTTATGTAGAGATTCTTAGGTTCAATGGTCTGTTTGACCCCAAACTCCAAACCCCAAATTTGAGTTTGAGTCCAGTCTTATTCTACCTTACAATTCCCATTATCACTTCACCCAAACTATCACAGGAGATCTGGTCTCTCCACTTCAGAAAAAAAAAAATTGAGATTCATGTTTAAATTGCAAATTTCCTAAGTATGGCAATTTGTGATATTGTAACTTTTACAGCTTGTTATTAAAGTTATGATGATGGCATTCCAAAATAGATTTCCCTTGGATTAAATGATCCTAATGCCTAAGCATATAAAGCAATGACAGATAAGTTTTGTATTTTCCTATTGTTCTAATCAATTTTAATGTTGTATCAAACAATTAAAAAGGTTCACAATATATAGTATTATGAATTGTTGGCCCTGTAATCTGGTAATGACTGGAATTCCAGTCATTCTAATTACTACTTGTCTGACTCAGGATTAGTCAAAACTCTGGGCCTCAGTTTCTTCAATTATAAAATGAGAAAATTGAACTAAGTGACTTCCAAGGCTTTTAGAAGTTCTAAATCTATGATAAGAGAGATCATCTACCATTTTAACTATTTTTCCTCTGAATTTTCCAACCTTTCAATGTCATCTTTAAAATGTGGAAATTAAAACTAAACAGAAGTAGTTTAACTAGGAAAAACTGCTATTAGGGTTATCAACTCTGTAATACTGGGCATATTTTCTAAATCCTCTATCATAACATTAAGCCTATAAACCATTAATATCTCCCTATTCATGTGTCATTCAAACAACTTGCTATATATGAGAATTTAGTACTTGTAAAACTGATTTTTAAAATTCCTAGTATTAAAAATTACCTTTATTTTGACTGAATTTCATTTTATTAAACGTGATTCAGCTATCTAATCTGTTGTGGTTAACAATTTGTTTTGGTTTAGTTTTTTTGGATTGCAGAACCCTCACAAGATACTTTGGAGGATTTACTGGCTAGATTTCTTTCTAAAGGAACTGCCTTAAACCAAAACTCACAAAGACTGGCCGATAATATTTCCAGGTCAAGCTGCCACTGGTCATTATTTTGGTCCAGATTGACTCAAGAATGAATGTAAATGGCAATAATTTCAGTTTTGACAAGAAACCCTAAGGGTTTTTTCCTTCTAGATTTATTGATTTGTTTGGATTTCTTTTGGGGGGGGGAGAGAAAGCAAAGGGTGGGGAGGGAGGGGGAGTGAGGGGGTGGGAAAGGGGGAATAGATTGAAAAAGACTGTCCTTTGCCTAAATTGCTACCTAATCTTAATCACTGAATGAGTATGGCCTCAGTCAAACTGAGACCAGTTACGGATCTTAGCTTAAAAAAGATCAAGGTCTCCTCCTGATCCATATCTGGCTACTGAACCCAGGTGACTCTAGAGAACAAAGTGAAGCAGGTGATCTTGTACAGCTCTCCCTTATTTAAATCCAATTCACTTTCATGTCATGACATCCCCTTCCTAATATCATGGTATAATTCTTGACTGAAGGACAAACAATGAATCAATCTAAGAAAAAAGATGTCAATTAAGAGATATCCCTGATGTCAAGAACAAACAACATGGTTGTGAATCTAAGTTTTCCCATCCAATAAATTTGCAATAGTGCTATTAGAAAACTTGATGTGTTTGTCATTTATGCCTTTTTACTCACTGTATTAGAGACATTCTTCCAAGATGACATGCAGTCATTAAGGATTGCTCTTAGGATCCAAAGAATCAAATCCACTTAAACTATACTACTAGCTAGTTCACCTTTCTCCATATTATAAACAAAAAGAGTATTATTAAGTCTTCCTGGTGATTTTGTGGGGGGGGGAGAAACTGATTTAGTGGATAATTCTATTAAGATTTAACAGGATTATGGAAAAGTCTTTCATGAGTTAAACAGATGAATTCAATCACAAAACAAGGTATTTTGGTGAGTTATCCAATAATGAGGGTGTTATAACAAGGTATTATAGTGAGGTTAAGTGGGTATTATAGTAAGGCAACAAATTATGTAAATAAAGATCTGTATGTTTTAGATCTGAAAGCCAAAAATTTAACAAGCTGTTAAGCAAAGCTGACACATGCATACTGTAAGGCTGTAAAGCAGATTTATCTCAAAAGAAAAAAAAAAAAATCAGTAACAAATAATAGAAGAAAAACAACAGCAATGACAAAAAATCTAGGTAGAACTTTATAGAATTTATAAATGAAACTAGAAGGATAAGTAGACATTTGCCAGCATTTCTACAGTGATCTGTTTTTATCATCAGTGACAGTACCAGCACCAAATTTGGAGTCTACCATGTTAATACTAAATCTTTTTACACTACAAAGAAGAAACATTAATTCAGAAGATGCAACAGCTAGACCTCAAAAAACAAAGAGAAAGAGAGCCAGAGAGAAAAAACCTAGGCTGTCATACGATTTGAAAAATGTACTAATTTTTGAGATATCTTATAGATATCTAGATAGAAGTTTCCAAAAGAAAAAACAAAGACAGGATTTTTTGGACCATTTTTAAAACTTCTGAGAAGATAAATGAAAGTTCTAATCCATTTGCTCACTTTATCTATACTCATATCAATGATATATTAGGTAAAAATATGAAATTGGTACAATAAAGTTTTATAAATAACTTTCTACAAAAGACCACATGTTTAATTACATAGTTGTCCATAGAAAATAGTTCAATGATGAAGACAATACATATATATGTGCAAATATAAACAAAATGCAACCTTAAAGTTTCTTTTCTAACAAACCTTCTCCCTTGAGAGTTGTTCTGCTATAATGCCTGTTTTGAAAAAGCAAATGTTTCAATCTAATTGATATATTAGGGAAAAATGTGAGATCTTGAATTTTTAGTTTACTTATATAATATTTCATCTTAGAAGAACAGTGAGAATACATACAAAAAATTTATCAGTTCACAAGTCAGAAACTGGAACACTGCCAAAGTTCACTTCCAAAAGCAAATGTCAGGTATTTTTCACAATAAAGTAATATATTTACAGTGTATCTTTTGGTAAGCTGTGGGTGGAAGAGAATTTGCATAGCCCTCTCAAATGATGAGACCACCACTGGAGTATTTATTTCTTAGCCAACACATAGCCATAAAACTGTTATCATTTTTACTTTCTCATCTTTTTCTTATTATGTCACTCATGAAGTTTTTAAATATTGCTTTCCTAATCCCATTTTCCCTTAAGCATGATTTTTATTGCATAATTTAAAAGAGTATAGGGACATTTAGGAATACATATTGTTATAACAGAACTGACTGTATTATGATTACCTAGATTATTCAATAAAGTTGTCCAGAAAGATAGCTTCTATGATTTCTGATTATTAACACTAAATAAAAATAAAAAGGAGCTATCAATATCATAGAGGATGCCCTATGCAAAGTTTCTAGGTTTTTATCTGCAGATGATATTGTATAGATTGCAAAATAAAAAGCACCAAAATCATTTAGAAGCTTCAATGGGACAATCAAAAAAAAAAAAAGTTAATATGCAATTAAGCTTATGAAGAATGCATATTGCCCAAATTATGACACCCAGAGATCTAGGCATTCCTAAGTTAGTTCATCAGTACATATATCTTGAAAGGCATTAAGAGATGGATTATATGGCATAGGAAGAGGACAGATTAGATTGGAAATGGAAAAACTATGTAGTATTTTCAATGATCCCCATGCTTTGAGAAGAATCTAAATTACAGGTGATTTGAAAGGCAATAGAAAATGATGCTTATAAAGTACTTAAAGTGTATTATCATAAGAAAGCCTCACAATAATTATGAGGTGGAGGCTATTGATATCATCCCCATTATGCAGATGAAGAATCAGAAAAGTAATATGCCCAGGATTATACAAGTACAAAGTGATAGGATATTCAAGTCCAGGTCCAGACTCTCAGTGTTAGCCTTCTGTTGCTTCTCTGAAAAATCAAAGATATGTACATGGACTTACAGATAATAAATACTAAAATAAAAGAGTTTTCATGAAAAGATGTAGAATAACTCAGGATAAGGAAGATAGGATCTGTTCTGGTATAGGGAAAACCTTAACTAATGTGATTTTTGATCCATTAAAGAAAGTCCCAACACAGATGGCCCTGCTTAGACCCTTTTTGTAGTCATCTTCACAGTTCTGGGCAATACATTTCAAGAATAACATTAAGAAACTAACATGCATCCAGAGGAAGGCACCAAGGATGTTACAGGAACTGAAAATTGTGCTATATAGATCAACTGGACAAACTAGGGAGCATTAGAGGAGAAGCAAATAGATGAAGGGAGATTAGAGTTGTTCTTTTTGGTCTCCAAAGTTAGAAGCAATGAGTATGAGTTACAGGGATACAAGTTTTAGTTTGATATGAGGAAAAACTTCACCAAATATACATGACCAAAAGTGGAATGTACTACCTCATGAAGCAATGGCTTCCTTAAGATGAAACATCTTCCAAGTAGAAAAGTAGTAGATGGATGGCTACCTCTCAAGGATACTATAAAAGGGACTCAAGTACAAATACAGCCCTTCCAACAGAGAATCTAAAATGTCTATGTTATAACACACAAAAAAAAATCTCCCTCAGAAGCTTTTTAGGTGTCTTTGTCCTAAATAAATAGCTCCACGTGATTGTGTCCTGAGTTTGTGCACCTATTTGTTAATGGTCTGCCAGCAATCTCTATTTGCTGCTTGAAGGCACTAATCAATGCTTAGTTCTAGCAATACTCTTCATTCTCCCTTTTATCCTTTAATTCATTTTCTGCTTCTAATCTACTATACCCTATAAAATCAGATAACTGAGCTGATAAGAAATATGCTAAAATAGTATTACTTAGGCCCTGAGGAAGGACTTAAATGTCACCTCAAAGGAAACTACTAGGATTTAACATTTGCTTTATATGTCTGAGGACCCTTATCTACAAATGAGACAAGCAAGAGATTGCTAGGCTTATTTTTGCTTATTAAGATAACTTTATTCTTCAAAATGTTTGTATTCTCTATCCACAAGTCATCTGATTAACTCACATCTCTCAATGTGGTCACAAATCCTAATTAATATCCTTTGTGTTGACTGAGCCATTATAGTGTCCCCTTTTTACCCTACCACCATCTTACTATAAAAGAAGCCATCTGCCCTTCAACTACTGCTAAGCATAAAGACCATCCATTGCCTTCTTATATCCAAGATTTAACTCACTGTGTAATCATAGCACAGGAGAAATAATATCTGGATTCAAATTCCAAACTTTGGTTTACCAATATGATGTGAGGAAAGTCAACTGCCTTATTATTCCTTCCAGCTTCTACATGATATGATTAGATTCCTATAAACCAAAATGGAAAGAGGCTTCACCAAAAGAGAATCATCAATACAAAGCAATTCGCTTTGTATGTATGACCACATGTTCTTCCCTTCAAGCTATTATTAGAAGCATAAATCCTATCAGTACAAATCTAGCCCATACTTTCTCTCCAAATTTGACTCCTATCAAACCTACCTCTCTGTTTTTTGGGTGTGGATATATGTGAGCACATGTGTGTGTTGTTTTCTCCTTGAAGGCCCATCATTTCAGGGGCATGACTCATACTCAAATAAAGATCATTTTGAGAATAAAACCAGAATTATAACTTGTTCAGATACTTGTCACGGCAAACCTCAAAAGATATCCTTTAAATTTCCTTAAGGACTCAAATTATACTCTTCAAACTCTACCACAAATTCTACCATTACAAAATTAGAATTGAAAGAGAAGGCATATTAGATAGATGAACTTGTAAAATAAATACATGTCCTCCATGACAGTCTCTTCCTGAAGACCTCTATCACTCTTGCAGATATCAACATTCATACATATAATACTTTGAATATCCTGATTGTTGCTATTCATCCATACAACTTCTCCCTGAACTCATGAGTCTACTCTGTAATCAGACTCTCCTATTCGTTATATTTACCTACTCCTGATCTTTTCACTTTCAGCATGACCTCTAAATTTTCCTTCCAGTCTTTTCATGCTCTTAAGAAAGGAAGTCAAACACTAAGTGAGATCTTAAGTTAGCATTTAGTTTTCCTCAACATGTTCAAGACATCAGGCCTACTTAAATTCTAGCCTTAAGTACTGAAAGAAATCATGATTGAATGAGGAGGTGTCCCAAGGACTGGAGATGGAAAGTAACGGCTCTATTTTCAAAAAGGGGAAGATTTGTTGTTTAAGAAAAATGGATTGGAGCAGCTAGGTGGAGCAGAGATAGAGCACCAGTCCTGAAGTTCTCGGTTCAAATCTAGCCTTAGACACTTAGACATTTCCTAGCTGTGTGACCCTGGGAAAGTCACTTAACCCCAATTGCCTCAGCAAAAAAAAGAAAAAAAGAAAAAGAAATATGGGCTCAGAACTATTACTTCTGTGATAATGAAATGACATTTTAGGTTTCTCCACTTAATTATAAAGCAAGACTTTCAAAACATAATTTTTCTTCCTATTTTTTTTGAAAACAGTTATCCTATTCTAGTGAGCTTGGAAAAAAATTATCTTTCCCACCCTGCTTAAAGTTGCTGATTTTTTATACTATTCTTTCAAGGTCCATATCAATCATAATGCTTAATGATTGACAATCCAGATTATGTCTCCTCTACCAAAAACTCACATCCCTCTATCTTATAAAATTATCAATAATGATAATAAGTGTTCACATTCATATAGATTGTTATAGCTTCTAAAGCACTATTTTTCACAGCTATGTCAGGTTATTCTGCTTGTCATTTCTCCTAATTCTCTTTCATTCTGGAAACAGTTCAGAAGGTAATAGAATTTAGAGCCAGATGATTAAGTGGTATAACCTCCCTACTTTATAAATGAAGAATATGAGGCCCAGAGAGGATAAGTCACTTACCTGGGCTTATTATATCAGAGCTAGGAATTCAAGCCTAGGTCTTTTGATTTAAAATATATTCCCCTCTCCACTACATCAGTTCAACCCTCTACTACTGTAGTAAGACTATCTCCTTTCGCATAATGTTTTCTGCATTTCAAGATGTCTACAATTTCCCCAAATCAAATATAGGCACACTCTTACCTTAATATTATCCATTTTCAACTTTCTCAATTTAATGCTCCCTCATTCACATAATAACAATTCCTCAGGTTTGACTGCCTTATATTAACACAAATGTTTCAAAATTTAAAGCAAACAAACATATTGTTCAACTAGTGAACTTAGAAATTCCAGATGCTTATTATCTATTCCTTTGTTTTTTCCAGTACTAATTCATACCAATAGCCTATTACTACTTTCAATGTGCTTCAACTGAAAAAGGGATTAGAAAAATATTACCTATATACAAAGAACAGAATTGGAACTAATTAGTAGAAATTATATGATGGTAGATTAGAGCTCAATATAAGGAACTTCCTATTTTGTATTATTCTAATAATACAAAAGCTATTTTGGAGGTAGGGACTCACGACTTCTGAAGTTTTTAAGTGGAGGAGAGATATTTATTACCAAGATTATTATTAGGATTAATAAATGTCTAGACCTATGATTCTCTATTCCCTGATCTTTTTAGTAAATATTCTTTAAAAAACAAAACAAAACAAAACAAAACAAGTAAATTGTCCTGTCTATTGGTTACTTAGTTTTTGTTTCTTTGCCCAGTTTATTACATTGTCATTAAGTCCAAAGTCAGTGCCACTAGAATCACTGTGCCCCCCTCATACACACACTTTACAATTTTAAATTTAAATGAAATGAGGACAGCTTACCTTATTTTTTTCCCTTTTCTTTTTTTTTTTTAATGGAAAGAGATAACTAAGGTCCCCTGAAGTTAGTTTTTAGCTCAAACTTAAAGAGTTACAAAGGGTCAATGTTATATAAACAGCAGCATTTATTAATAAACAAAAGATCTTTAAGGAGATAAAGATAATCTCTGCTTTCTGGAGCTTATAGTATAGTGAAAGACAGAAATACCCAGAAAATAATGTAAATATGGAAGAATGGTACTTCCAAATTTAAAAAGAATAAAGATAAGGCTTCTATCTCATAATGAAAACTCACAAAATACTACCAGGAGGTGCCATATGAACTGGACCTTGAAGGAAGGTTGAAATTTCAACTAATGAAATTGTCACAGAAGCCCATAGAACATCAGTTCTAGAAGCGACCTTTAAGACCATCTGGTCCACCATTTCCTAAACTCTGTTCCATGCAAGGTAAGGGAGAGTTCTTGGCAAAAGTTTCAAGACTTATGATAGTTTTCATAATGATGAAATGACGTATTTTTTTTTCAAAAAATATCACTTATAACACATTTTCATAATTTTGCTCCAAGATTTCCTCAACACGTTGATTACGAGGATCACACTTTTCTTGTACTTGGTCTCAGTGCTTCCCTCCCTATGTATCCCAGTCAGTGTGTCCCCCCGCCCGACTTTGAATCCTTCTCCCACTTGTGTTTTTCACAATTTCCCATTCTCCTTCTTCGCCCCACAAAGGGTTCAGGGGCCACTGTCCACTGTCCCTATCCCCGCCTGTTCCTCCGCCCTGCCAATGCCCTTCTCCCACCTAGGTACCTAAGGCTGACCTAGGTCTCCCATTCCCCACACCACCGCCCCCGGCATGTCTAAGGCTCTCTTAGCCCGAGGGAGACCCCGGCGCATGCCCTCCCCACTTCCCCGACTTCTCCCGGGCGTGACAGCGGGGATCTCCCTCCCCCATTACCGGGCGCCCGGAGGCCGAGGCTGCGGCGAAGGCTGCGCGGGGATGGGCCCGCGGCAGAACCATGTTCCAGCTCCGAGGCTGCGGCTGCGTCTGTGAAGGAGACACAAGAGGAGACACGGGCTCAACAGAGGTGCAGCCGCCCCACCACACCCGGACCTGGAGTCTCCGGAGGCTTTGCCGGTGCCTCACCTGCCCGGCGGCCTCCTGTCTGTTATTGTGGCTCGGGAAGGGGGAGGGAGAGAGAACCCCGGCAAACACTTCCGACTCCCCCGCCGCGCCGCTTCCTTTTCCGCCTCTGACCAGGGCCACTTCCGGGGCGGGGTAGTCTGTGCTGCCATGTTAGGAGTGGCGTCGCGAGGACTAGCGAAGACACCATGTTGAGTGTGGTGGATATGGTTGTTAAATTGTTTGGGAAGGAAGGAAGTGTGAGTTAGTTACTGACCCTGCGATCTACCAATGCTCTGTGAAATCTTGGGAAGGTCACCCGCTTTCTCTGGGTCTCAACTTTTCGCATCTGTAAAATGGAGAAGGATTTGGCATAGGTGGAGTCAACTCGATGAAAAGTCAAGACCAAGGAGATGGGAGATAGGAGTGCTTGTCCCATCATTTCATTCTTCTCTTCTTCAGAACGAGTGGATTGGATTGTCCTGTGATTTCTTCAGTCAACCCAACAACATTTATTAAGCGCCTACTATGTGCCGGGTATCGAAGGAAGCACAGGATTTTGTCAGTGTCACAAGGTTCTCTATGGAAACCTCAGCACAGCCTCTTAGATGTGAAATCTCAGATTAAGACGGGACCTCAGATGTCTCTACTACTTCTTTCTCTTCCTTGGGCCCCGATTTCCCCATCTGTAAAATGGGACAATTGGACTAGATGGGCTCCTCTCCTAATGTTTTATAAACCCTTTCCCTTTTTAAATCCTTTAATACATCTATTTACTAAAATGTGTCAACCTAAATTTTCATAGAATCTATACCTTAGAAGGAATCTTAAGGTATTGTCTATCCACCCTCTCTTAGGAGAGTAAACTTATGAGTAAGGAGTGCTGTCATACTTTGTATTTATATCCCATTTGTCTGGTATATAATAAATGGTTAATGAATACTTATTGGTTGATTTATTAAAGGGTCACTTGCCTGTCCTAATGTCACACTTAGTAAATGAAATAGCCCAGGCAATAAAATTCGAGACAGCCGCAATGAGGTAGATTTAGGATTTATTTGGTACCGAGGTCGGATCGGGAGTTCTAATCGAATTCCGTACCCTTACAACACTAAGGACAGCTTTTATATGCGTTTTTCTTTGTTCGGCTATGTTACATTGGAATCTATGATTAGCATTTTACAACAATGTGGGAGTAGGTATTCTGCTGCATAAATAGATCAGTCTTGTGCACCACCCGAGCACCACCCACCTGGAACAGATAACCTTAAGGGCATTGTTGACCCGGTCTTTTGAAATACAAAAGAAAAACCCAATCTAACTAAGCAAACTTTCTTCTGCTGGCCCGAGGCAGAAAGGAGGGATTTGTCCATTTTATAAAGAGCAGTATTGGGATTTGAATTCAGATCCACTGATTTCAATTCCATTTCTTTTTCTGGCAGTATAAATATCCCTTAATTTATTGGCCACAGGCATTTTTCTCTGCATTACTCTTATTAGACTATGGTAATATATCCTTTCTTTGAATTTCTGAATTTGTATGCCCAACCCTCTTATGTAAAAAATCTTATGTAGAAAAAAAAAATTCCCCTTTTGTGAATGAATGATCTTGAGAATAGAAGGCTTGAAGGAAAACAGGAAACTGAGGGAAATTTTTGCATCATGTTTCCGTGATGAAGTCTTCATTTCTGAAATATATAGGGAAATGAGCTAAATTTATAAAAATAAAATCCATTTCTCCAATTGATAAATGGTCAAAAGGATGTGAACAGGCAATTGTCAGAAAAATAAATCAATGCTAATATTCAAATTTTAAAATGCTCTAAATCACTTTAGGGAAATGTAAATTAAAACAACTCTTAAGATTCTACCTCACATCCATCAGATTGGCCAACTTGACAGAAAAGAAAAAAGACAAATGCTGGAGGGCATATGGAAAAAATTGGGACATTAATGTGTTGATGGTGGAGTTGTAAATAAGTTCCATCATTATGGAGAACAATCTGGAATTACACCCAAAGGATTATAAAATTATACAAATCTTTTGACTCAATAATATCACTACTAGGTTTATATCCCAAAAAGATCAAAGAAAAAGGAAAGAACCTATTTGTACGAAAATATTTACAATTGCTCTTTTTATGGTGGAAAAGAATTAAAAATCAAGGGGATCCTTTTGAGGTTGTGAAAGGAGCCCCAAAAGTTTAGGGTCATAGACCCATGTCACAAGGTGTCTCAAAAGAATTTGCAGGCTCAAACCCATCTCTTTAGCATAGGGGCAAAGTTTATTGTAATTGTAATGCTTTTACAAGTGGATTGGATTCTAAGAGAATTCAGCACAGAAACAGAAGCAAGGAAACACATTTATTCAGCTTTCTATCACTGACATGTTAATTCTATGGCTCAGGAGTGGTCTCTGGAATTTGGTTATCACTGACAAGATTAGCACTATTGTCTGAAGAATTTGGTCCTTGGGACTATCCTAAAACCAGAAGCTGACAGTCAGCAATGAATTGAGGAGTGGTCTACTCAGAATCAGACAGTTTGTTTTTCTTAAAGTGGGAGTGTGGGAAGTTCCTGAGGCTCCAAAGCCAGAAGATTTGGGATTATTGATTTATTAGAATAGAAACCCTTCTAAAATCAGGGAAAATCATATTACATCAATCCCATCAATTGGGGAATGATTGAATAAGTTGTAATATATGATTGTGATGTAATACTATTGTGCTATAAGAAATGATAAGCAGGATGATTTTCAGAAAAACCTGAAAAGACATATGAACTGAAGCAAGGCGAAGTAAGCAGAACCAGATGAACACCTTACAAAATAAGATATTGTAAAGATAATCCGCTGTGAAAAATTTAACTACTCTGATCAAAGTATTGATCTAGGAAATTTCCAAAGGACCCATGATGAAAAATGTTATCCACTTCCAGAGAGAGAACTGATGAATTCTGAATACAGATTGAGGCATACTCTTTTTAAAAACATTTTGTTATTTTAATTTGTGTTTTCTTTTGGAACATAGCTAATATGAAAATATGTTTTGCATGACCTATATATACAATGGAAATCAAATTCCTTGCCATCAAATTGGATGGGGGAGGGGCAGAAGAGAGAATTTAGTATTCAAAATTTTATGAAATTATTATTAATTTTTTACATGTAATCAGTAAATTTTAATAAAATAAAAATATTTTTTGAAAAAAGAATAGAGGACTTAAACTTCAAGAAGTACCATACCAGTGCTTTCCAAGGTAATGCATAGCACTGAAGGTAAATACAATTAAGAATTAACATCTATAGTTCATTATTTACCAAGACTTGCCTAGTGCTTCCCAACCAAAAATATGCTTTTTCATTCACCCAGGATACTCGCCAAATAATAGCTCACATTTGTATTGTGCCTTAATTATTCTAAAGAACTTCATGAACCATTATGTCATCTAATCCTCTCTCAAAAGCCTTAAGATAGACATATAGACAGACATACATACAATGAAGAAGAGTGTGTACTAGTGCCTAACAAGGAGGCAAGAATATACATCTCTAGCATCTCTATTCCTACTCCTTTTCCAAGGGAGACTAATTTGTGGCAAGAGAAGCACTCCGCTTTCCTCAGAGAAAGGGAGTACTGGTGTAAAATTACATTTATCTGATCCTTTAAACATGATTTTCTAGGGTATATAAGTTTTAGATTCAAACTAAACACATGATTGCTATTTCTTAAGGAGGATAGGCAACCCCAGCTTTACAAAATTCAAAGGTGAATCCTTGTCCCACCAAATACCAGTTTTACAATGAACATAAAATAACAAAGAAATCCATTTAAGTCAATAGTATATATCCATATGTCTAGTTTTGTGACTTATGAAATGTTTAAGAGACAGTTTCTGCATAATAAATTAATTTTGGCTAGAGAATAATAAGGCCATTTGGCTTTCATCAAAGAAGAATCTCTAGGGCCTCAGAATGCTTAAAAAGCCTTTGGAAAAGGTGTGTACCTAAAGAAATCAGTTCTGATTGGTTAACAATTAATGGGGGACTAGACTTTTTTTTTTTTTTTGCTGAGGCAATTGGGGTTAAGTGACTTGACCAGGATCACACATTGAAGAAGTGTTAAGTGTCTGATTCCAGATTTGGACTCATGTCCGGAAGTATTAAGTGTTTGATTCCAGATTTGGACTCAGTCCTCCTGAATTCAAGGCTGGTGCTCTTATCCATTGCATCACTTAGCTACCCCAAGGGGATAGACATATTAATGAGAAGATGAGCAATAAGTCTTCAGCCTTTCCTACAAAGAGTGATTTAATCATGAGACTCAGCTGCCTCTAGCCATCTGGGTAAAGAATCCATCTCTATCCAGACTCCACTGGTTAGTTTTTCCCTTCATAAACTGTCACCCTAAATTCTAAATGAAGGTTTATGAACCTCTTCCAGAATATCTCTTTACCACCCTTACTCAGTAACTTCTCTTTTGGAGTTCATTATATTAAAATATTTCCTGGTACACAGATTAAGACTCTTGATTACTGACCACTTGTTCCTTCTCTATTTTCAAGATATTCCACACCTGAATATATTTGTCAAATATATATATATAATATACATGCATGTATATTATATATATATAAACTCTCTCTCTCTCTTTATATATATAGCTTAAATATGAGATACAGTTAAAGGTGGGATCTGAGAGAAGTCACTGATTGGTAGATCAGGGAAGGCTTTATGCAGGTGTCTGAGCTGTATCTTAAAAAAAGCGAGAGACTCTGAGATAGATGTGAGGAGGGAATGCATTTTAGGCATGGGAAATGACCAAAAGGATAGGAGATTTAATATCATGAGTGAGGAACAGAGAGAAGGCCAGATCTCCCCTCCAGATGGAAAGCAATGTCTAATGAGGTTGGAAAAATAAGTTGCTCATACTTTATTCTAGAGGAAAGAGGAAGCCCCTGGAAGTGGTTGAATGGAGGAATCATATAGTCATATCTGCACCTAAAAAATTTTTTTTATGGCAATAATGTACAGAATGGGCTGGAGGAAGGAGATATTTGGGACTGAAGAAGAGAAGAGAAGATTCAGAATAACTTCTGTGGAAGGAGAGATAGAAAATTAGATGGAAACCTTCAAGCTTTTTACATCCTTGTATTTTTTCAAGACTACACTAACTTTACTTATAATTTACCTTCACCTTGTAATTTACCAGTTCAACTCTACACTGACCTTTTATCTTGAATTGTTTCATCCCTTGTCTTATTTCTTCTTATCCCTGACCAAATTCCAAATTTTTGGATTACTCTCACTATCTACTATATGAATCCAGGTTCATCTCTAGTCATCCTGATCTATCTCTTGCTACTAGACCTGAGATGGCTCCTGAGAACAAAGTGAGGAAGGTGACCTTGCACAGCCCACCCTTACTTAAATCCAATTCATTTGCATGTCATGGCATCACTTCCTTGATGTCATGGTCCTTTTCAAGAACAAATAATGTCCTACATATTTATGGTTGAACACTGCTTGAAAAAAATATGCAAATTAGCTAATTGATTACACTACAAATCTATGTCTTTGAATGCCAACTAGCCCTCATCTCACCAAGGCAATCCTTTAACATCTCCCTAGTTGATAGGTTTTTTTTAAGTTTTTTTACTTTTTTTTTACTATTTACTGTAATTCCTTTCTCTTTTTCTTCATCCCAAAATCTCATTCAACATCCTACATTCTAATGTCCTTTCTTCCATTTACTAGAGTAATGAGAAGACTCTTCCTTTCCTAGTTAACTCCTCTACATGAACCCATGGTATCATGATTCCTCACTACAACCATGACTACCATCATCTTAACTTCAATTTCACCCTCTCTACTGGTTCTTTCCCCACTACCTTCAAAATCTTCTCATCCTTGAAAAAACTTTCACTAGACTTTACTATATCCTCTGCTATCATCATATATCTTCTTTCTCGATCAAACTACTAAAAAATTGTCTTATTCACCTCTCACTAGTTCCTTGACATTTAGGCTTATGAGCTCATTACTAATTTGAAAAGGCTCTCTGAAAATATCATTGAGTTCTTAATTGTCTTATCTGATTTCTCCCTTCAGTTCTTGTTCTTCTTGGCATCTCTGTAGCATTTGACACTATTGACCAATTTTCTTCCTATATTCCTTCTCCTCTGGGTTTTTGTGGTACTGTTGTCTCTTGGTTCTCACTTAATCTGTCTTGAAGGTCCTCCTCAGTCTCTTTTCATAAATTATCAGACCTATGATACCTTCTAATTCTTGATGTATCCCAGTGGGTCTATTTAGTACCATCTTTTCTCTTTTCTCCTTTCTCTTTTTTTGTGTCTTTCTTTATGGCTTTATCTTTGTCTTTGTCTCTCTCACATATAGAAACATATACATGCACACACATGCTTCATCAGTTTTCATGGACTTAATTATATCTCTATGCAGATAATTCATGGATTTCTATATTCTGCCTGTCATTCTCATTCAAACCAGTGTTACAACATAATCTGCCTAGAAATTGGAAATTTCAACCTGTGTGACATCTTCATTCAATATATTCAGAATAGAAATAACTATTTTTTCCCCAAAACGCATTCTACTTACAAACTTGGGTGTTTCTATTGAAAGTACCACCATTCTTTCTGATTTTCAAGTTTGTATTTTAGCATTATTCTCAACTTCTCACTCTCTCTTACCTAACACATCTACGTAATTATTGCCAGATCCTGCAATTACTGTCTCCATGGCTTCTCTCGCATTGTACCCATTGTCTCTTCTGCCACATTTACCACCTTAGTTCAGGCCCATGTTGACTCTTAAAGCAAAGTAATTTTTAAACTTATCTCTTAATTCTTGAGGTTAGTGCTTTATCTACTAGACTTTCCCCCCCTCTCCTCCCTTGCAATGCTGTTAGTTGTATTTCTGTACTAGATTAGGATAAGGATTTTGTATTATGTAAGTTTATCTGCCCCAAACACTTAGTATAATTTTCTGTACACAGTAGATATTTAATAAATATTTGTTCAGTGAATTGATAAATTTATTGTCAAGTATACTTGACCCCATAAAATGTCTTAAGTTATCTAGTGCATCAAGTTCAGGACATGCAATATTCAAACTAGACACCAGGTGGTGGATTATGTCAAGATATGACCAAGAAAATGTCCCAGAAATTTTTGTCAAATACTAAGTTCTTATCCCAGAAACTGGAATCTTTGGGTTTATCAAACACTAGATTACTATAGTCATTGACTATCATTTCTTCTGAACCAAGCCATTCCACTGATTTACTACTCTGTTTCTTAGCCAGTACTAAATGGTAAAAGATAATAACATTTGTTTCTTGACAAATATTTCTCTCCCCATTTCTAGTAAAAATAGGCTAAATGCGATCATTCCAGCATAGCAGTGAAAAGGATAAGAACTAGAATACCATTTAAACAAACCCTTAACTTTTCAGATAAATTGCAGCTCATAGAGATGATATGATTTGCCCAAGATTTCAGTTATTAAATAACACAACCAAGTTTTGAATCTCCATCCTTTAAGTCTAAATCCAGTATTCTTTCTATTGTATTTCCCTGTGATTAGAGGTTGGAGAACTCTATTTAAACCTCTATTTAAGAACAGTGTCTGGCTGCTATTCCTTTTTTCTCCACCATGCTATATTCTCCTGAACCTCTCCACAATGCCTCCATTCTACCTTCCCTTATCTTCTTTCAACTTCCTATTATATGTTAACTTTTCCCATTAGGATGTAAACTTCTTAAAGACACAAGCTGTCTTTTTATTTATATTTATTAGTGTTGAGGTATGAGAAATGAGGGATGAGAGATTACCCAGGCCAGTATTGCAGGCTTTTTTGCAAAAGAATTTGTATTCCCACCTGCAGGCAAGGATTTTGGCAAAAAAAAAAAAAAAAAGGATTTATTACACTGAGAAACAACTTTTCCTTGCACTAAATTCTGAAAGGACTTTAAGCAAAGGTTTGAGGTACTCAGTTTTTTATTAACCTTCCAAGGTTGAGGCCAGGGAGATCGAGGGCTAATTTTCAATTCAATACAGGGTGGTGATTATGCCCTAGGTCAAGATCTCCAATTAAATTGTAGGTGAGATCTCCAAGGGAGTTTCCCCTAGAAACAGGAGGGTAGGGCCCCTCTCATAGGTCTGGAGAGGTGGAGATTTTAGAGTTTTTCTAACCTATGTCCACCCCCCAAAGATCAGGGGAACACAATTTACATCATTCCCCCCTCAGTCACCCCAAATTCATTTGGGGCAAAAGGTCTTATCTTCTGGAGCTGCTTCAAGCTGACAAAGGCCATAGAGCTGTCCTTATGTTCAATTTATTTTCAATGGGGGTTCAGGCCAGAGGAGAAGTGCTATCTGAAGGTGGCAGCAGCAACATCCAGGGGATGTTGAGTGTCCAAGTCAGTTGTCCAATGATCTTCAGACTGAACAAGTAGCTGGAAGTTCATAGCTTAGGGCCTGGAGGAAACAAATCTCAGGAGCAGGTGGGAAGGTATCCAGGGTGGAGATGATGACATTTGGGAATGGGACCTTTGCAAATAAAGCATCAGGCCCCACCTGTGGGCTGTACTGAGGATGCTGATGGCCCATCGGAAAATCCTGATCACCCCCACTGCCCACAAATCTCTCTAGCTGAAAAGCTAAGGAGTTAACTACTGGCAGGGACCATAGAATGACATCAAGAAAGTTGGAGAGAAAATGCTAGGGGCAAAATTCTCATCCTTGGGAGCGGAGGGGGGGTGGGGAGTGGGGAGGAGTTAGGAAGAAGAGTGAAAGTGAGGGAAAGAAGGACACAGACAATTTCACCCTTCTTTTTCCAGAGTGTTTTCAAGGGTCCTGTGGAAGAGTAGCTTTAGGTCCTCTATATAGGAATATTCTGAAATATTTGAGGGAGAGCTAACAGAAGCAGCATTTTTAATCCTAGAAATACGAGTCCAACTGGGGAATCCTTCCCAGTTTGACTGATGTTGGAGTAGTCAAAATGACCTTATATTGTCCTTTCCATTTTATAGGGATGGCTGTAGGTTTAGGGAGATGCTCTTTGCGTATTCAGAAAAGGCTTTCTGGACTGCACCAAGCTGTATGGCAAACTGAGTGGCCAGATGCTGTTCTGGATCCATTGACTTGCTTCTGGGATTAAAACTTGGCTTGAGGGTGTTTGAAACCAGCCAGAAGGAGAAAGGGTGTATCCCCTTTCTTTCCATATAGCCCCATGAGCATACAAAATATGAAAAGCATACTTGGAGTGAGTATAGATGTTCACTCTCATTCCCTTCCCCACTTCCAAAACTCTGATTAAGACAATGAGTTCAGTTTTCTGGGCAGAAGTCCCCGGAGGCAGTGGTGCCATTGAGAGTGACCACAGAATAATCTGCCTTTCTTTCCCCATTTTCAAGAAAGCTCGACCCATCTTTAAACCATTCATCATTTGGGTTGTCAAGAGAAATGTCCCTCAAGTCAGATCAGCTGGAGTAGGCAGAATCTAAAGCTTCCTCACAATTATGAATAATTTTGTCAGGGAGCAGAGTGGCAGGGTTAAGAGTGTAACTCACTCAGAGAGTGAGTCTGATGCCCTAAGGTAAGTTCTGAGGCTTCTTCAATTAGAAGGGCTGTATCAGCTACTGCTCTAAAGCAAGAGGGCCATTCTAGGGAAACTGAGTCCAGTTTCTTTGAGAAGTAGACAACCAGGCTGGGATCAGGTCCAAGAGCCTGAGTTAAGACCCCCAGGGCCTGGCCCCGGCTTTCATCTACATACACAGTGAAAGACTTTTCTAAATTGGGTAGAGCCAGGGCAGGGACAGGAATCAGTTTGGCTTTTAGGGCAGACTGGCAGGTAATGTAGGCTTTAAATAAGGAGAGCCTTTAGCCCCTAGAGGTCGGAAAATTTAAGTTTTTATGGCTGCGTCTAAGGAAGCCTCTCTTGTGGAGCTGCAGATCAAGATGTGACTGCTGTTAAGCAACTCCAAATCTCTTAAATCTTTAGCTCAACCAGGGATTCCTTGGTCCCAGAGAGAGAAATCTATTTTCTCCCAGATTTCAGAGGGAATGGGGGAGGGTTTTGAAAGCAGCACAAAAACATCATCTGGAGGTCTGAGAAGAGAAAATTGGGCCCCAATTTCACCATTAAATAACGCCCCAATAAGAGAACAGGATAGGAGGGAATAATAAGAAACAAGAGTTTAAATATCAGTTCACCAAACTGGCAAGGCAGAGGGAAAATTTCAAAACAATTCTTAAGTTTCCCTTTATCCTATGGGGGGGAGGGGTGAGTAAGACCAGAGTGCCAGAGCAAGATGAAAAAAAAAGTCCCTGTATCAAAAAGAAATTCAATAGTCTTACCAGCCACATTGGAGGGAGCCACATCCTAGGATACCCGGGGTTCCGCTGTCATGATGGAGCGAGGGGGAGCTTGACCAAGATCCAAACTCCTGCAGGAGGGCAGGGCATCGTGGGGGCAGCTTGTCCCCTGTGAGCAGTTTCTCCTCCAGTGCCCCTCCTGGTTGTTCTCTGGGTAAGGACTGGGGAGTTTCCTCCAAGGACAGTTTGGGCCCAGTCCATGATACCTGAAGCATGAACCCCTATGTTTCCCAGATATGGCAGCAGCTAAAATTTGGGCCTATTCTTTGTTTCTTGCCCTGACTCTGCGGACTTCCTCTTCTGCTGCAGTTTGGTCCCTATTATTAAAGACTCCAAAAGCTGTTTCTAACAGCTGAGTTGGAGAAGAACCAAAGCTGTTTTCTACAGCTTCCTCCATATATATGGGGCAGATTGTTTAATATTAACATATCCCCAGGAAAGATCAAGAAGGGCACTGGCGCTGGACCTCTCAAAAAAGTGAATAGGGTCCTCAGAGTAATGGCCAGGTTTTTCCTTAATCTCAGAAGAGATTTGACATTGAAAGAGGTGCCTCTATCTTGAATGTTTGCTGCTTCACCTAGGGGGCAGAGGTTAGAAGAGGTGGCTGAATCAGTATCCTGAGGGGGAAAAAAGGGGTCCCACTCCTTGTATCAGAGGGAATGAGAAGTGGGGACTGGGAAGTCTCAGGATCTGATTCAGGAGGCAAGAAGGACAGAGTTAAAGAAATATTGTTGGACATAAGGTCCTGTCTTTGGTAAGGAGGTAGGTCTGAAGGGGATTCAGAGGATCCCTGTGTACCTAGAGGAGTAGGAAGGAGGGTGTTATTTAAAAGGTTAGTATCTAATTTTGATTTCCCTCCAGGAAATTTTATTAGCATCCTGCAGTGCTGTTTTTAAGTTTTTTGTTTTGAGATCTTTTAAGCCAAATTTGTCTCTGTTTAAGAGATAGCTTAAGGGAGAATCCTAGGAATAGAGACACAGGTGGATTGTCCCTTTTTTTTTTTTTTGCCACAAGTCTTAGATTTTCTGGATTCTATATGGCCCCATCCTCTCAGGTGGGAGACAGGTGACAGAAGTTCCCTGATTAAGGGTACTTCTGATACAAGACACAGGAATTCCAATTCTGGGTGACTCCAGTCAAGGAATTGCCTGAGTGTAAAGCTCCTGACAGACCAAATCTTCCCAGGTATTTGGGTGTCCCAGCTATAGAACAGACTAACAGTAAGAAAAGGCTTACCTTGGCCAAAATTTCGGGGATCCTGGTAATGGGCTACTAAATGTTGAGGTATGAGAAATAAGGGGTGAGAGATTACCCAGGCCAGTGTTGCAGGCTTTTTTGCAAAAGAATTCTCAGTCCCAAACTGCAGGCAAGGTTTTTGGCAAAAAAAAAAAAAAAAAAGAGCTTATTACACTGAAAAACAACTTTCCAGTGGGCCTGAAAGAATTTTTAGCAAAGGTTTGGGGTGCTGAGTCATCTTTTAAGATTTGAGGCTAGGGAGATTAAGGACTAATTTTCAATTCAATAAAGGATGGTGATTATGCCCCAGGCCAAGAACTCCAATGGAATTATAGGTGGAGATCCCCATGGGAGTTTCCCCTAAGAACAGGGGGGTGGAGCCCCTCCCAAAGGTCAGGAGGGGTTGAGATTTTAAGATTTCTCTAACCCAGATCCATGCCTCCCCACCCCCCAGCAAAGATTAGGGGGACATAGTTTACATCACTAGCACTTAGCACAGTACCTAATGGATAATGAGTGCTTAATAAATTCTTGTTAACTATCTGACTGACTATACAATGGAAAATCTCAATTCTTTTAGCTAACATATGCAGATTTATGCCGAGTCTCTTTGCTAGATCTTTCACATATAATAATAATAGTAATAGTAATTTCAATATCTGTATCATTTTTATAATTAAAAAATATTATTCTCATAACTAACATGGAAGTTAGAAAATTATCCTCATGATATATATCCTCAAACTAATCATCATAATCCAAGGAAACTGAATAAACTTAAAATAACTTGTCCAAGAACTCACAGTTAAGTAACTGGGAGTTGAAAACATATACTTTGACTTTAGAACTCTTTTCAGTGAACAACAATGCAGATGTTTCTTCTTCCCTGCCTCCGGGCTCTGTTTTTCATCTCAGATCTATTAAGCATAGCACTGCCAAAAATAATAATAATAATAAAAAATCTTTATACAGACCTAACCATTATACTCTCTTGACACTCAAAAACCTTCTCTTTGTCTACAGAATTTCCCAATTTAGCCTATTCAATTGGAATTTAGTCTGGCAGAAATTAGATTTAGGCCAATATTTTATATTAGGCCAATACTATATATACTTTATATGTGTATGTATACAATACATTCTAAGTAGATATGTGATCTTAATATTAAAAATCATACTATAAAAAATAGAAAATAAGCAATCTATACACTTGTCAGAGCTGTAAGCAAAAGACATATTCTTAGTTAAACAAGAGATGAAGGCAATTACAAAAGATAAAATAGATAACTTTGATTACATGAAACTAAATAACTTCCATAAAAACAAAATTAATGTACCTAGGACAAGAAGGAAAGTGATAAAGTATAAAAAACAAACAAACAAAAAAAACCTTTATATCAAACTTCTCCAATATGGGTTTGATATACAAGATATGTTAATATCTGTAAAATCAAAAAGCTATTGCCCAGTAGATAAGTAGTCAAAGGATATGAACAAATAGTACTAAAAGCATTGTAGACTATTAACAATCATAGAAATGAATGATTTGAGGAGCTAACCTTTTTTTCCAAAACATCTGTAATGCCATGAAAATTTGGGATGTCACTAAATGTTTTGAGAAATTTGAGGCATTTGCCAGTGTTTTTCATTTCTGTTTTAGACCAAGAGTGTTTTAGGCAAAGAGGGTGTGCCCCAATTCTACAGCTACATAGTGGTTCATCTGCAGGACTATCTCAATGATCTAAAAATATTGCAAAAGTTCTGAGCACTATGTGACAGAAAATTCATAAATATAATTGGGATCATGAAGCCCAGATCACCAACTAGCTCTAAGCAGAACTCTTAGCAGTCTGCTGATGAAGACATTGAGAAAAATGAGAATGAAAAATGTTCTTCCTCTTCAGATAAAGCAGATATTCTCAGACATTCTTTTTTTTTTTTTTTTTGGCAGCTCGTGTTGAATGCATTTAATAATTGAACGAGCACAAGTCTTGTCTTGAGATGCTTCATATAATCTTGGGAAAGAAAATCTGCATTCTGTATGATCTTAGTAAACTATTCATCCATTCTTTCCATGACTGATTGATTTTTTTTTTAATAGCATATAAACACTTGCTTTTTAAAGGCTTCCTTGTTTGTGTTTCCCTCTGAACTTCATTTCATTCCCTTTTGTACATCTTAAAAATATACATTTATTGTTGCCTTTTGTTTTGTTAATCACCAAAATTTCTTCTAATATCACTTTCCCTAAGAGTTATCCCATATAAGACAGATTTTTTTTTTTAAAACACAACATAGATTTAATCACTCTAGGAAAATCTAACATTCTTTTATCCATAAATATGTATGTCCTGAAGAGCTCAGTAGGAAGTCTGGAGTGCTGTGATGATAGCCTGCCTGACTCATTTAGCTTCCTTCAGTTTTTCAATAGCCATCTTTCTGGTCTTTAAAACAATTTCTATAGGTACCCTGGCACAAGTCACTCAATTTTTCTTCCAGTTGCTGGACCAGGTTTTTATTTCAATAATATTTTATTTTTCCAAGTACATGAAAGATAGTTTTCAACAATCATTTTAGCAAAATTTTGTACAAATTTTCTTTGTACCTTCCTTATGTCCCTTCTTCCCAAGACAGAAAGCAATCTGTTATAAGTTAAATATGTGCAATTCTTTTAAACATATTTTCACATTTGTTATGCTATGCAAGAAAAATCAGATCAAGAGAGAAAGAAAAAACAAACAGCAGCAACAAAAAAGATGAAAATATTAGGCTTTGACACACATTCAGTCTCCATAGTTCTCTCTAGATGGAGATGACATTTTCCATCAGAAGTCTATTAGAATTATTGAAAAGAGCCAAGTCCATCATAGTTGATCATTACATAATCTTGTTACTGTGTACAATGTTCTCTTGGTTCTGCTCACTTCATTCAACATCAATTCATGCAAGTTGTTCCAGGGTCATTTTATTATTTGAGCTCATTTTATTTGAGCATTTTTTATACATTTCATGTTTCTTTAGTCAATTTAGTTTTGTTGTTTGAAAACTACTTGACTATTTTAACTGGGGAATAAATTGTAGTCTTATAAATTTGACTCAGTTTTCTATATATTTGAGAAATGAGAGTTTATCAGAGAAACTTGCTATAGATTTTTTCCAAGTTTTCTGCTTTCCTTCTAATTTTGGTTGTATTGATTTTGTTTGTGGAAAACCATTTTAATTTTATATAATCAAAATTATCATTTTATATTTTATAATGTTCTCTTTCTTGTTTGGTCCTCAATTCTTCCTTTATCCATAAATATAACATAACACTAAATTTTTGAACTGAAAACATTTGTTCTATTTTTTGATTCTCTACTCTGTTTTGTGTTTTCTACTTTTTATTTACTACTGTGTAAATTTAATACTTTTTTTGTTTTAGGGGTTATTTTGAAATCTTGCACAAAGATTTTTTTCTCTAAGATCTCATTAATATTCTTGCCTATTTATTTTTCTGTATACATTTTTCATTCTTTTAATTACACCAATATTCTTCCTGAAACAAGGAGCACTGTGCCAGAAGGAAAAAATTTAGACTTAGAGAATTTAGGTTCAAATACTTTCTCTTGCACCTACTACTTGGTAGTGGGGCAGAGCTTAGGTAAGCTTTTAGTCAGTGTGTCTGAAGAAATTAAAATTTTAAAAGAAGTTGCTAGAAATAGAATTAGGTCAAAATTCAGAACTCTCATTGAAGAATTTTTTATTGAATTAAATACAAAATGAGAAAAAATAAGAAAAGGAAAATTTTAACCCCTCCAAAACATTTTTATGTGTCTAGCAGAACATTAGGGAGGATTCAAAATATATATAAAAATAAAATTTCATATATATATATGTATATATATATATATTCACACCCACTCACAGACCCACACACATTTACATATATCTATATACACACATACATAGATCTACATGGATACATACCACTTATACTCACATACATAAACATCCAAATATATGCATATGCATTTACCCAAATATAAACATGCATCTAATACAATAATAATAGGACTGTCATATAATGTAGCTTTTTTTTATTGATTGAATCTTTAAGTTTTACTTTGTCTAAGATCAATAATTACAAGCCTTACTTTTTTTTTCTAATAATTTTTCCTCCTGATCCTTGTTGTAGTGTTTTTGTATATTTTTTATTTCCTATCCCTGCTAACTCTTCTACTTTAATTCTACTCTTTAACTTGCCTCGCTATTATATAACCTCCCCCCACTCATGGGTCCCTTCCTTTTCTTCTCCCACTCTTTGCTTCCCTCTTTATTCCATTTCCATTAATCTATACACCTTGTTCCACTACCATTACTCCTCACACCCTTCCATATCTTACCATATCCTATTCTCTCTTCCCTTATTTCTTTGTAGATTTTGGAGGGTGTTATACCCTTCATGGTATATACATGTAATATTAAACTTTACCAATTTCCCAGTGTAAGTAGCTTTTCATAACTATGAGTCTTCCTCTCCCTTCTAACATTTTTCTATTGGTTCTTTTTCTGCATCTCATTTGTATTACATAATTACTATTTTTACCTTATTCTAGACAATATTGATTTTTAAAATCAGATCATAGTAAACTCTGTCCCAATCTTTCTTTTAAGCTACTCATTTACTGATGTCAGTCTTAGGTATATATATTTCCATGCACAACACATAATTTGTCCATGTTGAGTTCCTTGAAATTAATCTTTCATCTCTTTTATGTTAAATTTTTTATTAAGTTAAGGTTTGGTTGAGACAAAGTTCTGAAAAGCTGCAAGTTCATTGAATGTTCTTTTTTTTTTTTTTTTTTTTGGTTCAATGTTATGGATAATGTTGCTGGATATGATATGTTTGGCCACAAACCTAATTCTTTTGATTGCTGTTTGTTTGTTGCTAAATTTTCTCCTTGATCTGGGGTTTTTGAAATTTGGTCATAATATTTTATATTTTTTCCACAAAGAATCTTTGTGAAGTGGTAATTAGTGGATTTTTTTTTTTTAATTTCTTTTCCCTCTTGTTGTATCACTCCAGGACAATTTTCTTTAATTATTTTTTGTATTATTGTATGAAGGTCACAAGCTTTTTTTTGGTTACAGCTTTTAGTCAGTTCAAGTATTCCTATATTTTCTCTTCTTGATAGAAGATTTTCTCCAGATTTTCTATTTCTCTTATAAGATGTTTCACCTTGTGTTCTTTTTCATTCTTTATATTTTATTTTGTTATTTCTTGTTTCTTATAATTTCACAAACTTCCCCTTTTACAATTCTAATTTTCAAAGAATTATTTTCTTCATTAAGACTCTATTTCCTTTTCTAGTTGATTAACTTTTTTTCATAATCTTCTTTTTCTTTTTCTTAGTTTTTTTTTTTTTTTAGTTTTCCCTCAGTCTCTTTCACTTGACTTTTAAAAAATATTTCTTTAAAGATCTTTAATAGTATTTTGGTTTTTTTTCCAAATACAAGCAAAAATAGTTTTCAACATTCACCTTTACAAAATCTTGTATTGCAAAAATTTCTCCCTCCTTCCTCTTTCTCCCCTCCCTAAGATAGCAAGCAAACTGATATGGGTGAAACACGTACAAATTTTCTAAATATATTTCCATACTCATTATGCTGTGCAAGAAAAATCAGATCAAAAGGGGAAAAAAAGGAGAAAGAAAAAAAAAAAAAAAACTAGCCAGCAACTACAACAACAAAAAGTAAAAATACTATGCTTTGATTTACATTCAGCCTCCATAATTCTTTCTCTGGATGCAGATGGTACTTTCTATCATAAGTCTCTTAGAATTGCCTTGAATCACCTCCTTATTGAAAAGAGTCAAGTCCATCACAGTTGATCATCACATAATCTTGTTATTGTCTCACTTAATTTTTAAAGTCTTTTTTTTTTTTTTTTTGAGTTTTTTTCTATACATTATTTCTGTGCAGATAGCTATTTAATGTTACTCTTTGGGGTAGAAAAGGCTTTTTTTATTTTTATTTATTTATTTATTTTTTTTACTTCACTATTTTCTTCTGAAGATAAACCCCGATTTTTCCTAATCTCATTGTGAGTTTTTATGACTGGTCTCTTTTTTCTTTATCAGTTTTTTTTTTTTTTCAAATAAGAACTATTAGTGTAGCCACCTCTGATCCTAGGGTAGATGGATGGTGCATCTAGCTTCACTTCAGCTCTCCCCTCTGACCTGGAACCCCAAACCAAAAGCTCCACTCTTCTGCAAGTGCCCACAGTTATGAGCATTCCTGCCCCACTGCTTTTGCATTCACTGAGTATACTGATTCCTTTTTTTCCCAGGGCTGCATCTTTGCAGTACAGGTAGGCCTGGTATTCCTAATCAGCAGAGGTTCCTTCATCTTCTTGAACTCAGACCTCAATTCCCCATGCTGTCCAGAAGATGAAAGTTCCTGTGATTCAGGCTGAGGCTCCAGCCAAATTCAGCTAACCACATGGCTCTTCATTTGCTCTTTCTGTGGAGCTAACCTGGCAGTGGTTGCACTTCATATTGGTTAAACCCTTTCCTGGCATCTTTCTTCAGGTCTTTTCAGATTATCCCAGGAGGACTTTTTGCTTTTTATCTCTATGTTCTCCCTGAGGTGCAAATTTGTTTGTGGGGGAAATTGGAGAGCTTGAAATTTTCTAACCTTCTTCCCAGAATCCTCCCCTCACTGAAGAATTTTTTTTTTAATCCACCAAAAGTATGGTAGAAAACACAATGGAGAACCTCTGGAAAGAGGTAGAAGCTCTGAAAGAGAAAGAATAAAAGATTTTTTAACACAAAAGCAGTAACATCAGAATATATTTTGACATTAGAAAAACAAAAACAATGAAATGCTAAAGAATATATTGTCTTTTTTTTTTTTTTTTTAATCGATAAGGCAGTTGGGGTTAAGTGAGCAGGGTCACATAGCTAGAAAGTGTTAAGTGTTTGAGACCAGATTTGAACTCAGGTTGTCCTGGATTCAAGGCTGATGCTCTATCCACTGTGCTACCTAGCTGCCACCTACCTGCTCTCTATTCAGTCTTTACAAGCCAAAGTGACTGACCATGAAGACATGAATTACAGATGTATAACACAATAGATTATCAGAAAAATGTGACACAACAAAAAACATGAATGTGAATAGAAATAATACAATTAAATTACACAGAACTTTTATTTATTTTAAATTGTATTTTATTTTGTTCCAATTACATGTAAAATAGTTTTTAAAATTCATTTTTATTAGATTTTGAGTTCTCAATAGTTCTTGACTTCAAGACAACAAGCAATCTCATATAGATTGCATATATACAATCATGATGAACATATTTCCACATTAGCTATGTTGTAAAAGAAGAAACATAACAAAAGATGGGGAAAATAGTAAAAAAACAAAGTGAAAATAATATGATTCAATCTACACTCAGCCTCCATAAGTTCTTTCTTTGGATGTATATATCATTATCTATCAAGATGTTTTGCATTTGTCTTGAATCATTATATTACTGAGAAGAGCTAAGTCTATCTTAGTTGATCATTGCACAATGTTGCTTTTAGGATGTATAATTTTCTCCTGGTTCTGCTCACTTCATTCAGCATCAGTTCATATAAGTCTTTCCAGTTTTTTCTGAAATCTGCCTGTTCATCATTTCTTACTGCAAAATAGTATCCATTATATTCATATACCACAATTTATTCAATCATTCCCCAATTCTTGTGCATCTCCCCAATTTGCAATTTTTGCCACCTCAAAAAGAAGTACTATAAATGTTTTTATACATGTAAGTCTTTTTCCATTTTTTATGATTTGTTTGGGTTATAGACCTAGTAGTTGTATTACCGGATCATAGGATATACACTGTTTTATAGCCCTTTGGGCAGAGTTCCAAATTACATTCTGGAAAGGTTATATTGGTTTACAACTCTAACAATAATGCCTTAGTATCTCAATTTCCCTATATCCCCTCCAATATTTGCCAACATTCTTTTCTATTATATTAGCCAATCCAATAGGTATGTGGTGGTACTCTAATCAATAATTATAGAGTGTTTTAATTTCTTCATTTGAAAATTACCTGAAAAAAAAAAAAAAAAAAAAAAAGAAAATTACCTGTTCATATCTTTTGACCATTTATCAATTGGGGAATTACTTGTATTCTTATAAATTTGACTCAGTTTTCTATTTGAGAAATGAGACCTTTATCAGAAACACTTGCTATAAAAATTATTTCCCACCTTTCTGCTTTCCATTTAATTTTGGTTGCATTGGCTTTGTTTGTGCAAAAATTTTTACATGTAATTAAAAAGTATCCAATTTGCATTTCATAATGCTCTATTTATATATGATATTATATTTATTCAGAGCCTTAGTTTTGACAGGTAAACTATTTTATGTTTCCCTAATTTGCCTATAGTAACACTCTTAAGTTATAAATCATGGACTTGTTTTGACTTTATCTTGACATATGGTGTGATATATTGGTCTGTTTGTATTTCTGCCATACTACTTTTCATTTTTCCTAGCAGTTTTTGTCAAATAGTCAGTTTTTGTTCAAGAAGCTGAAGTCTTTGGGTTTATCAAACAGTAGATTACTATATTTATTTATTTACTACTGTGTCGTGTGTATTTAATCTATTCCACTGATCTATCACTCTGTTTCTTAGCTAATACAAAATAGTTTTGATGATTGCCATTTTATAATATAATTTTAGACCTAGTATGGCTGGGCCACTTTCCTTCGCATTTTTCCCCCCATTAATTCCCTAGATATTTTGACCTCTTGTTTTTCCAGAGGAATTCTATCATTTTTTCTAGCTCTATCAAATAACTTTTGGTAATTTGGTTAGTATGGAACTGAATGAATTAATTTAAGTAGAATTATTATTTTTATTACATTTAGCTCTGCCTACTCATGGACAATTGTTATTTTTCCAATTGTTTAGATCTGATTTTATTTGTATGAAAAGTGTTTTGTAATTATGTTTTTATAGTTACTGTGTTTATCTTGGCAAATGTACTCCCCAAATTTTATGTTGTCCATAGTTATTTTAAGTGGAATTTCTTTTTATCTCTTGCTTCTGGGCTGAATATTTGTGTGGGTTTATTTTATATCCTATAACTTTGCTAATGTTATTAATTATTTTAAGTAGCTTTCAGTTGATTTCCTAGGATCTTCTAAATATACCATTATATCATCTGCAAAGAGTGATAGTTTTGTTTCTTCATTGCTTCAAATTTATTTTTCTTTTCTTATTGCTAAATCTAACTTTTCTAGTATGATATTAAATAATAGTGGTGATAACAAGTATCCTTTTAAACTTTTAAAACAGACAACAAAGTACTGATCAATTGAGTCCACAGATTGCTATCCCCAAAAAATCTGTATGTAAAAGTACAAGTTATATACTTCTTAACCTTCACAATTTAATAGCAATCACAATTTGATAGCTTACCAAAAAAATTTAATAGATTATAAAATTAAAAAAAAAACCTTTACAAAAGCTTTAATAGATAATAAAAATTTTAAGTTTACAAAAAAAGGCCTTCAGCTATGATGTACTGCCAATACAATTAATATAGATATATTTTACAGTCAAAAGCAATTGGAAAGGCGAGTAGTTGATAGATCAATGGACTTGTATTCAAGAAGACCTGACTTAAATACTTAATTGATATGTGGAAAAGTTTCATAAGTATTAATTAGCAAGTTATTTAACTTTTCAGAGTTCTAAAGATTATACCGGAAAAATTGTACAACAAATGACAACTGGGAAACTGGAAAGATTACACAAGGACTCTTATTATAGGTCATGCCTACTAGAAAGTTGGAATTGTTGAGTTTATGTCATAAATTAGAAATATGTCACAACCAAATTAAAAGGCACAAATTTGAGGCATAAGAAGCTACAGGAAAAAGCTGTAAGAAAAAGCACAGAAAAAAAAAAAAGAAATAATACAGGAAAACTTGAGGACAGAAATCAGAAGCCACAAAAAAACTTCTTATCAAGATGAAAATACAGAAGCTGATAGGAACTGAACTGACAGGAAGGTTTTGCAAATGTTTTGGTGGGAGCATTGATACTTGGAATACAGTCACTGCTTTTCTGAGAACTTAATTGGCAAATTGGAGGATAACCGAATTCTGCTGCAGAGAGCTAACAGAGTTTATTCCTTTATTACTATTACCTCTGATTTCTACTGATTTTACAATATAATTGATTTTATGTTGTATTGATTTTTATATTAGACTTAATATCTTCCTTGTTATCTTGTGCAGAAATGTAGTTTTCTCTCTGAGTTAAATTAAAACTGTTTTTTTTTTTAAAGTTTGTCCCGGGGACATCTGTTGTCTGTAAGTTTCAACCACTTTAACTCAGTACTATCCACCTAACTGACTATTTGCCTGTTCATGCTCATCCTTGTGTAATTAGGGGAGGCTTGATCTTCCTCAAGGGGACAACAAACCTAGCTAGGATTACAAGAGGCAGATAAGTCCTAGAAAACAGAAACATTCCTTCTATTGTTGGAGAATGGCATGATAAACCTGGCCTGAATGCCAGCCGACTGGCTATAGCCAATTGTTGCCAAACTACCTAGGACCTCCCTTCCCCCATTGCTTTATATTAATAAGGGATTCCCTAGCTCATGGGGGTTGCTGGTCCCAGAACAGATTCATTGAGCTTGGAAATTCTTGGTTTTTAAGGTGACTGCTTGTTATTGAACAATAATAACATGTCCTCAAATTTAATTATCATCTCAGTGCAGATGATTCTCAGCTGTATTTATTCATTAATTTAGTTTTTATTTATTTTAGGGATTAAATGACTTGGCCAGTCACACAAGCTTCTAGACCTATTTTGAATTCAGATTCTCCTGACTCCAGGGCTAACAACAGGGTATCCTCTGTATCATCTAGCTGCCCCTCAGATATCTTTATATAGCCTTATCTTGACCTCCAGTCTCACATTTCAAACTGCCTATTCAACATCTTAAACTTGGTGTCCTATGGACATTCAACATGTCTAAAACTGAACTCCCTATTTTCTCATCTTAAATCCTACTCTAAAATGTTTCCATTGCTGTCCTAGAGACCACTATCTTTCCATTGTCTTAGGCTTGAAGCTACATGATGCTTTCAATGTTTCATTTTCTCTCACCCCATTCCATATCCAATCTGTTATCAAAATCTGTCTGTTCTGTCTTCATAACATATCTTAAAACTCTTATTGATGAGGTTTAGATCTGGGGAATCCAAATGAAATTTCTGGTGGTCAGGGAGTTAAATGAGAGCTAGTGGCAAGTTCAGGATTCAGGGTAGGTTTCGGCGCAAGGGTAGGGAGTTTTGGGGACTCCCTTGTGGTGGCGCAGAAGTTCCTTGTAAAGGAATTTGCAGACCCGAAAACCTAGATTAATAAAAGAGGTTTATTATGGGGATTGGAAGCATAAAGTCTGGTTAGGGAAATAGGTGAGGATAAAGAGAACTGGCACTGGAAAATAATATTACCAATGGGCAGATCTATGGAAAATGGAATTTTGCACCGAGAATGTAGTTCTCAGTGGGCAGAAAGATCCTGACAGTAAAGGGAATTGTCAAGGTCCATCTGCCAAGACCTTGGTTGATGGAAGCTCATTATATTGCTTCTCCTGGTGGGGGTTGGGAAACCCAAGCAGATCATCAGAATGGGGGCTGGGATAGCCAGAGCAGATCAGAACTGGTCGGGGCTAAAAAAGCCCAAGTTGGCTCAGATCTGGTGGGGGCTGGGACAAGCTCTGATCTCCTATTGGAATTCAAAGGAGTGCTTTTGACCAGGATTTGTGAATCAAAGGTCCTGGTTTCCTGAACAGAAATGCCTCAGCCAGGAGGGGCTGGGAATAAGCTGAAAGGTATCACAAATCAATAGGAAATACAGTTTCTTAAAGGGACCACAACCTGCTTCATTATCACTTCATGCCTTGAGTATTACAATAGACTTTATTATGGTGTAATAAAGAAACTTGATTAGTAACATCCAGACAATAATTTATTTAGCAATTCATGTGGCTGCAAAAACAAACTGAATTTAAGACTTTCAGTAGCCAAGGATACTGACCATTGATTTCTATATAGTTAATATACAATTTGGAGAGAGTGAAAAACAGAAAATATAGGATTATAGGGATTGAAATATCCGGTGAGGTTTCTGGTTAATGGAGGGGATTGAGAGACAATCAGGTGAGAGGGAGAAGGGTAGTTTTGTGACATTCTTTAAATCAAGTGATCTTTGGGAGAAGGAGCAATACTGTGACTTCTCCAAAATTAGGTCATTTACAAGTAGCTGAAACTTCACTTCACAAAATGGTGGATAAAGGCAAAATGGAATCACTAATGATATTTTTATAATGTAACACCTTTTGTTTGGTTTCCTTGAATCAAATTTCTCCTCCTCTAATCCATATTCAGCTACCAAAGTGATCTTCCTAAAGTAATGATGTGGTCTTCCTGTTCCCCATATCCAATAAACTTCCCTATTACCTACAGGATAAAATATAAAATCCTTTGTATAGTTTTAAAATCTTTCACATTCTGACCTCTTGCTACATTTCCAGTCTTCTTATACTTTATTTTCCTCCATATACCTAGGTTTCAGTGACACTGGACTCTTTGCTGTTTGTCACACACTATTTCTGGACTCCATACATTTTCACTGGTTGTTCTTTACCTGTGGAACTCTCTCCCTGCTCATCTCAGCTTTCTAGCTTCTTTCAAATTTCAGCAAAAATCCCAACATCTGTGAGAAAACTTTCCTTATCCTATTCAATGTTAGTGTTTTCCCTCTGAGATTATCTGCAATATAATCTATATGTATATAATATTTGTATGTCATGTTCCCTATTCTCTTTCAGCAGGAGAATCTGAGAGAATTTAGCTGTATCCTCGTATTCTTTTACGGAAACTTAGATTTCTTTGGATCAAGCAAGGCAGCTCAGAAAATGAAAAGTGTCAACCCAGTCATGTAACAGGTGTGAGCTTCTACTCTCTGGATGTGAGTTCATAAACACTTCACCTCCCAGATTTTTTTTCTGAAGGCAAACTATGGCTATCTTATGACTTAACTCTTAACTAGTCTTTATTGAATGGGTATTGGCCCAGACAAACTAAAACCAGGAAACGACCTTAGTTTAAAAAGGCCAAGGTCTCCCACTGTATCTTGGGCCATTGCCAATTGTCCTGACTCATGGCTTGCCACTGGACTCTGATAATTCTAGAGGAGAGAATGAGTCTAATGACATTACACAGCTCTGTGTCATTTAAATTCTATTCACCTGCAAGTTAAAACATCACCTTTCTAATGTCATTGGTACTCTATGAGAATGTAGGATAACTTCACACCTCTCAGATTGGCTAAGATGATGGGGAAAGATAAATATTGGAGGGGATTTGAGAAAACAGGGACACATTGTTGACAGAGCAGTGAACTGATCCAACTATTCTGGACAGCAATTTAGAACTATGCCCAAAAGGCTATCAAACTGTGATCCTTTGTCCAGTGGTGTCCTTTCTCCATCAATGTCTCTACTAGATCTTTATCCCAAAAAGATCTTTAAAAAAAGGAAAAGGACCCACATGTGCAAAAATGTTTGTAGCAGCCCTTTTTGTAGTGGCAAGGAACTGGAAATTGAATGGATGCCCATCAATTGGAGAATGGCTACTGAATAAGTTATGGTATATGAATGTTATGGAATATTATTGCTCTGTAAGAAATGATGAAGAGGATGATTCAGAAATGCCTGAAGAAACTTACATTACAGACATGATACTAAATGAAGTGAGTGGAACCAAGAGAACATTGTACACAACAACAAGATTATGTGATGATCAACTCTGATAGACTTGGCTCTTGTCAACAATGAAGTGATTCAGGTCAATTCCAATAGACTTGTGATGGAGTGAGCCTTCTGAATCCAGAAAGAGGAATGTGGGACTGAATATGGATTACAACATAGTATTTTCACCTACTTTGTTGTTGTTTGCTTGCTTTTTTTCTTTCTTATTTTTTTTCTCTTTTTGATCTGATTTTTCTTGTGCATCATGATAAATATGGAAATATGTATAGAAGAATTACATACATTTAACATGGATTACTTGATATCTAGGAAGGATGAGGGGAAGGGAGGGAGAAAAATTTGGAACACAAGTTTTTGCAGGGGTGAATGTTAAAAACTATCTTTGTATATATTTTGAAAAACAAAAAGCTATTATTATTAAAAAAAAAACTAGAATGAAGGATAAACAGTAATAATAACAGCTCAAGTACTGCATGACTGTCCTGGGCCCACCATTCCTGCTTTCTCCCTTTCCCTATCTCACAGGTAAATTCACATTAAATAAAAATTGCTTTATGTAAAGGTTTACAGAATGGTTCACTTTCAAAGAGACAACTTTCTGTATTTAAAATATATATTTCACAGAGTACAAGCTAATTTGAAATTGTCCTCTCTGTATTCTACATTTGTAGATGCTTCTATTCTGGGAAATTTGTTTTAAAGTGAACTTTGCATTGTCAGGAACCCATTGAGGAAATTCTCTATCTGGAGAAATAACTGAGATGCTGCCATGAAGCAGTCTTCCCCTTGATCCCTTTTACTTCTCAAAGCTCTGTCTTCTTAACAAACTCCACACACTACAAGTTAAAAGAAATTGTAATTATACTCATTATCCAGAACCCTCATTTGTTTGATTCCTTTGCTGATTCATGTTAAAGATGATGATGACCTCTTTCCTGCTGGGATTTAAGATTATAGCAATATCAAAATTCATCAGATGACTAGGAGGAAGACCCTCTCTACTATTCAATACTAATCAATGTGATTACAGTTTTCTTAAAATAGTGAAGGTATTCAAATTCCTTTTATAACACAGATATGGTACTGAAACCTAAACCAGGTAGGTTGAAAACGGAGAAAGAAAATTATAGACCCAATCTCCCTAATGAATATTGTTGCAAAAATTTTAAATAAAATATTAGTAAAAGGATTACAAAAAATCATCCCAAGGATAATACACCATGACCAAGTAGGATTTATACCTGGAATTCAGGGCTGGTTTAATATTAAGAAAACGATTAGTGTAATTGATCATATTAATAATCAAATTAACAAAAACCATATGATCATCTCAATTGATGCAGAAAAAGCATTTGATAAAATCCAACATCCATACCTATTAAAAACACTTGAGAGTATAGAAATAAATGGACTTTTCCTTAAAATAGGCAGGATCATCTGTTTAAAACCATCAGTAAGCATCATACTCTGGAACCATTCCCAATAAGATCAGGAGTGAAACAAGATTGCCCACTATCACCATTACTATTCAATATTGTATTAGAAATACTAGCTTTGGCCATAAGAGTTGAGAAAGAGATTAAAGGAATTAGAGTAGATAATGAGGAAACCAAATTATCACTCTCTGCAGATGATATGATGGTATACTTAGAAAACCCCAGAGATTCTACAAAAAAGCTATTAGAAATAATCCACAACTTTAGCAAAGTTGCAGGATATAAAATAAATCCACATAAATCCTCAGCATTTTTATACGTCACCAACAAAATCCAACAGCAAGAGATACAAAGAGAAATTCCATTTAAAATAACTGTCAATAGTATAAAATATTTGGGAATCTACCTGACAAGGGAAAGTTAGGAACTATATGAGCAAAACTACAAAACACTTTCCACACAAATAAAGTCAGATATAAAAAATGGAAAAATATTAAGTACTCTTGGATAGGCGAGGGAATATAATAAAGATGACAATACTACCTAAACTAATCTATTTATTTAGTGCTATACCAATCAGACTCCCAAGAAATTATTTTAATAACCTAGAAAAAATAACAACAAAATTTATATGGAAGAAAAAAAGGTCAAGACTTTCAAGGGAACTAATGAAAAAAAACAAAACAAAACAAAACAAAAAAACAAATGAAGGTGGCCTAGCTGTACCTGATCTAAAACTATATTACAAAGCAGCAGTCACCAAAACTATTTGATATGGCTAAGAAATAGATGAGTTGATCAATGGAATAGGTTAGGTTCACAGCACAAAATAGTCAATAACTATAGCAATCTAGTATTTGACAAACCCAAAGATCTCAACTTTTGGGATAAGAATTCACTATTTGACAAAAACTGCTGGGAAAACTGGAAATTAGTATGGCAAAAACTAAGCATGGACCCACACTTAACACTGTACACCAAGATAAGATCAAAATGGGTTCATAATTTAGGCATAAGAACAAGATTATAAATAAATTAGAGGAACATTGGATAGTTTACCTCTCAGACTTGTGGAGGAGGAAGAAATTTGTGACCAAAGATGAACTAGAGATCATTATTGATCACAAAATAGAAATTTTTGATTACATCAAATTAAAAAGTCTTTGTACAAACAAAACTAATGCAAACAAAATTAGAAGGGAAGCAACAAACTGGGAAAACATTTTTACAGTTAAAGGTTCTGATAAAGGCCTCATTTCCAAAATATATAAAGAATTGACCCTAATTTATAAGAAATCAATCCATTCTTCAATTGATAAATGGTCAAAGGATATGAACAGAGAATTTTTAGGTGATGAAATTAAAACTATTTCTACTCATATGAAAGGGTATTCCAAATCACTACTGATCAGAGAAATGCAAATTAAGATAACTCTGAGATACTACTACACACTTGTCAGATTGGCTAAGATGACAGGAAAAGACAAGGATGAATGTAGGAGGGGATGCAGGAAAACTGGGACACTGATGCATTGTTGGTGGAGTTGTGAATGAATCTAACCATTCTGGAGAGCAATTTGGAACTATGCTCAAAAAGTTATCAAAATGTGCATACCCTTTGATCCAGCAGTGTTACTTCTGGGCTTATACCCCAAAGAGATACTAAAGAAGGGAAAGGGACGTGTATGTGCCAAAATGTTTGTGGCAGCCTGTTTGTAGTGGCTAAAAATTGGAAAATGAATGGATGCCCATCAATTAGAGAATGGCGGAGTAAATTGTGGTATATGAATGTTATAGAATATAATTGTTCTGTAAGAAATGACCAGTAGGATGAATACAGAGAAGACTGGCGAGACTTACATGAACAGATGCTTAGTGAAATGAGCAGAATCAGGAGATCATTATACACTTCAACAACAATATTGTATGAGGATGTATTCTGATGGAAGTGGATTTCTTCGACAATTAGAAGATCTAATTCAGTTCCAATTGATCAATGATGAACAGAATCAGCTACACCCAGAGAAAGAACACTGAGAAATGAATGTGAACTACTTGCATATTTGTTTTTTTTCCCAGGTTATTTTTACTTTCTGAATCCAATTTTTCTTGCACAACAAGAGAACTGTACAAATATGTACACATATATTGTATTTAAGATATACTTTAACATGTTTAACATGTATGAGACTGCCTGCCATCTAGGGAGGGGGTAGAGGGAAGGAAGGGGAAAGCTAGAACAGAAGTGATTGCAAGGAATAATGTTGAAAAATTACCCATGCATATGTTCTGTCAATAAAAAACTATAATTAACAAAAATAAATAGTGAAGGTATTTAAGACAAAAAAAAAATTGTTCACAATGGTACTATAACTGAGCGATCCAGAGGTAATCCAGATACAGGGTTAAGAGAACATGCCACTACTGCGCTTATATCCCAAAGAGATCATAAAGAAGGGAAAGGGACCTGTATGTGCAAGAATGTTTGTGGCAGCCCTGTTTGTAGTGGCCAGAAACTGGAAACTGAGTGGATGCCCATCAATTGGATAATGGCTGAAAAAATTGTGGTATATGAATATTATGGAATATTATTGTTCTGTAAGAAATGACCAACAGGATGATTTCAGAAAGGCCTGGAGAGACTTACACGAACTGATGCTGAGTGAAACAAGCAGGGCCAGGAGATTCTTATATACTTCAAGAACAATACTATATGATGATCAATTCTGATAGACCTGGCCATCCTCAGCAATGAGATGAACCAAATCAGTTCCAATGGAGCAGAAATGAACTGAACCAGCTACACCCAGCGAAAGAACTCTGGGAGATGACTAAGAACCATTACATTGAATTCCCAGTCCCTATATTTTTGCCTGCCTGCATTTTGGATTTCCTTCACAGGCTTATAGTACAATATTTCAGAGTCCAATTCTTTTTTTACAGCAAAATAATGGTTTGATCCTATATACTTATTGTGTATATAATCTATACTTTAATATATTTAACATCGACTGGTCACCCTGCCATCTAGGGGAGGGGATGGGAGGAAGGAGGGGAAAAATTGAAACAAAAAGTTTGGCAATTGTCAATGCTGTAAAATTACCCATTCATATAACTTGTAAATAAAAAGCTATTAAAAAAATAAAAAAATAAAAAGAGAACATGTCAGTTTCTTTTCAAGAAAAGATTAAACTGTCTAAACATGATCAGCTGAAAATTAATGAATTTTAATTACCTGTAGTTCACTGAAGTTCACTGAAATCAACCCTATGATAAATAGAAAAACAATCTCCCTTTTCTCTGTAACATGTTAAAAAAGCTCATAGCTTATACAATATAATGATCTGATACCAGCCTTTTAATTAATGAGCCAATCCCTATAATAAACTTAAAAGAATTAAAAAAAAAACCCAATAGTACAAAGTACATACAAAATCTTTTCAAGCAGGCTCTTGCAGATAGAGGGACCAGGAAAGACCCCATGTAGAAAGTGGAACCTGATCTGGGTTTGAAGAAAGATAGGGATTTTAATAAGTGGAGATATGGAAGTATTTCAGGAAGAGTACAAAGGCATAAGAACGGGAGATGGAATGCCACCTGTGAAGAACTGTAAAAAGGCCAGTTGGACTGACCTTGATATTATTTTAAAAATATTATTTTAGATTAATCCTGAGAAGATCCTCCCTTCTCCAATTTATCCTCTGCCAAAGAAGCCAAATTCATTATTAGAGAAACAAATTTGACTGTGCCACTCCACTATTTTAAAAATCTGCAATGGTTTCCTAGGATAAAATACAAAGCTCCACTTGATATTTCAGCTCTCCACTAACTGACTCCAGCTGTCTAAAATTTCTAGCTTTGGAGGCAAAGCCAATAAGGAGGAGTAAAAGCAGGGAACTCTTCCCCAAATTGTTCCATACTCCTTTAAATAATGATTCTAAACAAATTCCAGAGCATCAGAGCACACAAAAAGATGGAGTGGTACAATTTTAAAATTTCATCTTAGAAGGTCAGCATGGCAACAAGGCGAGAATCCATTATACAGTCCTGGCACAGGCTGTGCCAGAGTAACCCCAGCCATGCCCAGGCACTAGCAAGACAGGAGCAGGCCTTGGGGCTTCTGAATCAATGGCAGAACTGGCAGTTTCTACACCTTTCACCCCAGAGACACTAAAGACAACTTTAGAAGGTCAGAAGGAAAGATTTGTCAGGAGAGTGAGAAGGCCTTGGAAAACCAGCAAACCAGAAGTGGGTATGGGCAGCAATGGAAGCTTGCAGGTTCTGGAGTCCTTAGCTCACAGAAGATCTCCTTATTAGCACTAAAAAAGGGATCTGTGGCTTTAGCACACTAGAACTTTCAGCCACAGTGGAATGGGGACAATTCCTCATGGTTCTGGGGTAGAAAAGAGTTCTTATGTTAGGTCCCTAGAAGGATCTTTGAAAACAGTTGCACGAAGCCATTGAAGCTTGGGACAATGCATCCTCTATCCTAGAAATGGAGCCCTACTTTAGCAAAAAGTTAAAAGCCAAATAATAGACTTGGAAAATGAGTAAACAATAGAAAAAAAATTCTGACCATAGATAGTTACTATGGTAACAAGGAAGATCAAAACACACACTCAAAAGAAGAAGATAAAGTCAAAGCTTCTACAGCCAAAGCCTCCAAGATAAATAAGATTTGGCCCCAGGCCATGGAAGAACTCAAAAGGGATTCCAAAAATCAAGTAAGAGATAGAGAAAAATTGGGAAGAAAATTAAGGCTGGTACAAAAGTTAACACAAAAAACTAATAAGGAGAAGAATGCCTTAAAAAGCAAATTTGACCAAATGGGAAAGGAGATACAAAAGTTCACTGAGGAAAATAATTTCTTGAAAATTAGAATTGAGCAAATAGAAGCTAATGATTTTATGAGAAATTGAGAAACAGTAAAACAAAACCAAAAGAATGAAAAAAATAGAAAACAATGTGAAGTATCTCACTGAAAAACAACTGACTTGGAAAAATGGATTCAGGAGAAATAAGTTAAAAATTAATGATCTACCTGAATACTATGATAAAAAAAAAAAAAGAGCCTAGTCATCATCTTTCAAGAAATTGTCCAAGAAAACTGTTTTGATATTCTAGAACCAGAAGGTAAAAGAGAAATTGAAAGAATCTATCAATCACTACTGAAAGAAATCCCAAAATGAAAATTCCCAGGAATATTATAGCCAAATTCCAGAACTCCCAGGTCAATGAAAAAAATATTGCAAGCATCCAGAAAGAATTTAAGTATAGTGGAGTCATAGTCAGGTTCACACAAGATTTAGCAGTTTTTACATTTAAGGATCAGAGGTCTTGGAATATGATATTCTAGAGAGTAATGGAGCTAGGATTATAGCCAAAAATCATCTTCCCAGCAAAACAGTATAATCCTTTAGGGGAGAAGGTAGACATTCAATGAAATAAAATCAAACATTCAATATGAAAAGATTAGAACTGAATAAAGAATTTGATTTTCAAATCAGGACTAAGGAGAAGCATAAGGAGGTAATCAGGAAAGGGATATCATAAGGGACTTAATAAGTTTTATCTGTTTACATCCCCACATGAATGTAGGATGTAGGATGATAGTTTTAACTCATAAGAACTTAGCAGTTACATGGAGTATATATAGATAGAGGACACAGGTGTGAGTTGAATATGAAGGGATAATATCTAAAAATTAAAATTGAGATGAGAGAAGAATGTAGGGGGAAAATGGGAAAGGGAGAGGTGGAATAACATAAATTATCTGCCATAAAAGAAGAAGAAAAAGCTTTTACATTGGAGGGGAAGAAGGAGAAGAGAAGGGAAGTAAATGAACCTTAATATAATCAGAATTGGTTCAAAGAGGAAATAACATACATACCCAATATAGGTATAACAATTTATCTTACTCTGCAGAAAATTAGGAGAGGAAGGGAATATGGGATCAGGAGATGGTGGTAAAAGAGAGGGCATAATGAAGGATTAGTCGCAAAACACTTTTGAGGTGGGTTAGGATGAAAGGAGAGAGAGAATAGAATAAATGGGGAAAAGGTGGCAATAGTAATTTGGAAAAGAATTTTGAAGCAAGTTTCTCTGATGAAGACCTTATTTCTCAAATGTATAGGGGATTGAGTCAAACTTATATAAAAAAGAGCCATTCCCCAATTGATAAACAATCAAAACAGATGAACTGTATCCAAAGGGTTATAAAATCATGCATCTCTTTTGACCTAATCATAACACTATTAGACTTAAATTCCAAAAGAAAAAAAAAAAAAGGGGGAAAGGACTTACATGTACAAAAATATTTATAGCGGCTCTCTTTTCAGGGCAAAGATTTAGAAATTAAGGGGATGCCCATCAATTGGATAATGACTGAATCAATTGTGATATGTGATTATGATAGGATGTTACTGTTCTATGGGAATAATGAGTGAGATGCTCTCAGAAAAAAAAATCTGGAAAGTCCTCCATTAGCTGATGCAAAGTGAAATATACTGTGTACAAAATAATAGCAACATTATGGGAATGACTTTGCTATTCTCAGAAACACAATGATTCATGACAACTCTTAAGGACTTATGATGAAAAATGCTATACTTACCCAGAGAAAAAAACTGATTGTGTCTGCATACAGATTGAAGCATACTTTTTTTTTTAACTTTATTTTTCTTGAAAGATTTTTTTGAGAGGAAGGAGAGTTTTTTTTTTCCCTACAGTATAACTTTTATGAAAATAAAAAGTTTTATATAACTTTGCATGTCCCCACCTTTTTTTTCTGAGGCAATTGGGTTTAAGTGAGTTGCCCAGGGTCATACAGCTAGGAAATGTTAAATGTCTGAGACCAGATTTAAACTCAGATCCTCCTGACTTCAGGGCTGGTGCTCTACTACTGCACCATCTAGCTGCCCCTACATGTTCCTTCTTAGTGAGGGTGGGGGGAAATGGGGAGGAAGGAAGAGAATCTGGAACTCAAAAATTTTTTAAATGCAAAAAAATTGTTTTATATGTAACTGGAGAAAATAAAAATATATAATATGAAAAATAAAAAAAATCTCAATTTTCATTTTAAGTATGGTGTAAGGTAGCCTGCATGAGACCTTTTCAGATTTTACTTCTACCCTTTGTTAAAACTTGTTCTCTTAAAATTGTTTCCTGGGTAGTTTGCAATTACTTGTATGGATGTTGTATACTCCAGTATACAACTGTATACTCATTGTATATTGTACAATGTATACTGTAAGCTCATTGAGGAAAAGGCTCTTTTATTTTTGTCTTTGTATGCCTAATGTCTAGCACAGCACTTCATATTAGTAGGTACTTAATATTTATTAAATTGAATTCCCAATGAAGAAGTAGCAACAGTGATGAAATTATACACATATAAAATATTGTTCTGTCATTTTAATTGTGTTCAACTTTTTGTGGCCCCATGTGGTTTTTTTCTTAGCAAAGATAGTGGAATGATGTGCCATTTCCTTCTCTAGTTCATTTCATAGATAAGGAAATTGAGGAAAATAGGGTTAAATCATTTGCTCAGAGTCCCATAGCAAATATCTGAGATCAATTTTGAATTCAGAAAAGTAAGTGTTCCTCGCTTATTTGCAAGTTTCTCTGATGAAGGCCTCATTTCTCACATATATTTTTTCTCATAAATTCTCAGATTTATATAAAGAACTATTCCCCAATTGATCAAAAGATATGAACTATGAAAACATGCATATGTTTTCACTTATTATGTCTGGCACTCTGTCCACTGTGTCATCTAGCTGTCCAGTCTTTAAAGTACTAACATATTATTCGATGTACATGTTTTGAAATGGATATTATTTTATTATCTACCACGCCTTCAGTATAATATTTATTTCTCTTTGTGTATTCTTTTTTAAGTTAATCTTAAGGAAATTCTAGATTTCCTTGAGCTTCCTGGGATGTATCAGAGTCCAGGCTCAACTCAAAATTGCTTATCTAGCTAAAGAATGTGGAACAATAAAATATCTTATCTGTTATTCCTTATTTGTCTTCTGTAAACTCCCCATCCTAACTTCTTATTTGCCTTTCTCTAAAAGCTCTTAAGCATCTCCTTCCCTAAATTATTATCTTTATCTTTTTTCTCAATTTACAACCTTATAGGCTGTTAGCCTGCAGACTGAAACCTCAAATTTTCAGTATATAAAACTTTCCCCAAACTTCTAATTACTACTTTCTTTTAGAGACTAGTGTGTCAGCTATGGCATTAATAAATTCTTTTGTGACTATAAGAAAATCTCTTTGAATTCTTTCAAATTAAATATGAATTCTAACTCATACCCTTCAGTATGATAAATTTTTGTATAGATTTTTCATTTAAATGTATACTTTACACATTTGTTTTTTGAAAAAAAAAAGTTTTGATTCCTAAAAGATTTATAATTATAAACAAATTCTATAACCCTTTTTTCTTTTTTGAGGAAATGTAATCTACTTACATGTAATATTAGAGTTGTTAGATTTGTCTTATTTACAATTCTTTGTGAGATTATTTTAATTTTACCAGAAGGAAATACAAACTTTGATGTTATTTAAAAATAGTATATTTATATCATGTTTATGGAATACGTTTCTCACATAACCTTTTAGATAGCTAGCATAAATATTTTTATTTTACAAATAATCTCAGAGTAGTAACTGACTGAATTAAATAACACTAAATATGATTCTTATTTTTCATTCTCTTAAAATTTTAAATATATCTAAAACTTAACTTCTTTATCTTATTTGTCTAAGATGAGAACTCTAACTTCTCCCCTCTCTAACCTTTTTACTCCTGCCTTTAATTTTTTCCTGGGTTTCTCTGAAATAATTTTCTATTTACAAATTATTATATACATGACAAATCATTAAGAAAACTTATCGATGTAAAGAGTTAGAAAGCTGAGTTTTTGATAGTGTTTTCTGAATATTCAAGTTCTCCCTCTCTTAAGAGCGAGAAGCTTGATTGACAATTTACATTTCTTTTCTGTTCCTTTTTCATCTAGAACACTCTGAATCTTATAATATTCAGTTCATAGTTGTGAAGTTGATGTTAACTAGATTGAACTAAATTTTGAGTCAGAGTGACTTTTTCCTGATTATTTACTACCGTGTGATCTTAGATAAGTCAATGAGCTTTCCTTTCTAACCAGCCACAAAATAGGGGGATTAAAATTTGATGCAAAGTCTCTTGCTCTAAATTCATAAATTTACATGAATTCTGTGACAAAGTTGTAAAGAATTTTCAATTGCCTTCTATGTACATACAATACAATACAGCTGTATTATGTTCTTTATTATGTTATACAAGCATCATGTTTGGTCCTTTACCTAAATATTTTATCTGGAAGTATCAATTTCTGAATAAAAAATAAGGATTCTCATGAAAAAATAGTTTATTGAACAAGAATGTTAAAATGGGATGATGTAGTAAATTCTTGTGTAAAGTTGACAGAGATGAATCCTTCTTTTAAAGCAGGTGAACAGTAGAGAATTGAAGTAAAAATATTTCAGCATTTCCCAATAGTTTTCAGCTGAATTCTGCCTTGGGATGCACTAAGGAAAATTGAGACAGATATTAGAAGCAGGAAATCCATATGCAAAAAGTTAAAACTTCTCTATTCTAAATAGCTTCAGATGCTCATCTACAATGAACAATTAGATCAATGATCATTTAGCTTCCATTCTATCTTTAATAATAGGAAGCACTTTATAGAATCTAAAGCCCCATACATATGTATACTAATATTTACTTTTTTATTTAAATATAATTGACAAGCAATAGGCAGTGATGGACAGGGAACTGGTATCAGAGATCAGAAGGCCATGATCCCGAATCCCCCTTATTGCAACCCTAAACTATATACAATATATGGTAGATATAATTATCACTCAATACTCCTCTTAAGAGATGAAAGAGTAAAGGCTGTTCAGACGTGGTAACTCTGGACCTACCTGCTCCTCTTCCTTAGGCTGCTGGTGGTGATTTATTCCTACTCACTGCAAAGATTATAATCTCTTTTGGAAATGGGATAGCCCAAATCTCAGATTAGATATTTATCCATCCATACCATATGTGGGCAAACTATTTACTTATTAGATGGAAGCATCTACACATTTATATTACATAAGTAAGTGACAAAACTGCAACATAAAGCCAACTTTTCCGCCTTCAAATCTTTCCACAATAGCAGAAAATCTTGCAGTAGAATGCAGACCAGAAGGAATATCAAAATATGGATTATCAGTACCTGGTGCTCTAATTGAAATCTGGTAGAATACAGGGTAGGTAACTGCTTTACTAATATGGCAGATTCAGAGGCAGCATTACCTGGTCACTTGGGGATAGCTTCAGCTTGACTAGAACCTTTTTGCTTCTAAGCAGATAGAATTGTTTGAGGGAGAATTTTAGAATTATAGAATTTAGAGATCTTAGGCTCATTCCCCTCATTTTATAAATGAAGAGACTGAAATTAATGTATTTGCCTAAGGAGATACAGGTAGTAAAGGGTACAGCTGGATGCCCCAGACACTGCTATCTTCCAGTATTATTTCACTGCCCCATCAAAGAAGGGTACAGCATCCTGAGAAATGAAAATGGTGTCCATGGACATTTTTTCTCTTTTCCTCTGTACTAACAGGCTAATAGGAAGCTGAAAGAACACTGTGCTATGTTCCTTTTCCCTGGATATCTTCTGTGCCATGGAAGACATTTTGTATTGTCCCTGGTGGATAAAAGATCAGTTTTCTGATAAGGCTTGCATATGTGTTAATACAACTATTCAGGTGCAATCCAAGATGCATTTTTAATACTTCTGTTGTCCTAAGGGTCTATCCTTATTATCCTAAACTTGTGTTTGAAAATTTCTAATATAAAAGTACCTTAACATATAAAATAGAGAATGTCAGCACTAGAAGGAACCTGATAGCTTAAAGATAGAAAAAGTCTTATTAGTAGACAATAGCATCTGGGGCATCTCCTGCTCATACAATGCCATCCCAGGTTCAAAGTTCTTTGTGACTCTAATATCTACTAAAAGTTATAATACATAATTAATCATCCAATGGCCTTACTTTTCCTCTACAGTCAGGATAACAATACTACTTCTTCTACTACTACTACTAGTACTACTACTACTACTTACTACTACTACTACTACTTACTATTACTATTACTAATTGTTATGATAATGATTATAATAGTTGCAGTAGTAGGTAACATTTATATAGTGCTATGTGCCAAGCATTATGTTTTGCAATTATTATCACATTTGATTTTCACAACAACCCAGCCAGGTAGATGGTATTATTTTCACTATTTTATAGACGAAAAAACCGAGGCAGATAGAAGTTAAATGACTTGCATGAAGTCATAGACCAAGTGGGTATCTGAGGCCCAAGCTATTCCTGGTAGTATTAGGCTAGTTTCTTGATGGGTTCATTGTCTCTATTGGACATAATGAGTTCCAGATTCTCTACCTTTTCCTCACCCCTAGCCCTCATTAAGAAACAACATGGGAAGTTATGCAAAATATTTCCATAAAAGTCATGTCGTGAAAAAATGTAGATCTCCCACCCTAATTAAAAAAAAAAAAAGCTCTCATAGTCCTTCATAATAATTGTGGATCATTGTACTGCTGAAAACAGCAAAGTCATTCACAGCTGGTCATCCTAGAACACTGCTACTACTTTGTATATAGTACATTTCACTTTGCTTGAGTTCATGCACGACTTTCCAGGTTTTTTTGTATGAGCATTCTGCTCATCACTTCCCATAAAACAACAATGTTCCATGACAATCATGCACCACAATTTATTTAACCATTCCTCAATTCATAGGCAACCCCTCATTTTTCCAATTCTTTGTAGGGCTCTACTTCTAAAACTGTATGTATGTAGCTCAACAGCCCCCACCAATGTGTATGCAATTTAATTATCAGCAAGTTGATACAATTAGCTTGAATCAAAAGCATTTACTGAAATTATGTAATAAGAAACATAGAAACAAAATACCTCCCAAATAAATTTAGGGATAATCCTCCCACAAATATAGTGAACATAATCAGGGAAACGGAACAGACATAATGATCACATGGAGAGAATGTAGACCTTCTGGTACCAGGAAGCATGAGAGAAATACAAAGGAATGTCTCTGATATTGCAGGCTATTTAACTGCTCCTGATGGATAATTTTTGTTTCTAGTTTCCTGCAATTGCTTATCTATTGGTTGATTCTGGATGTTGCTTAGCTGTTGTTTCCACTCTTTTCATGTTATATAATTGAAATCTTTGGTGACTGAGTTCAAAGCAGAACTCTGCTTAGGATACATATGGACTTTCCTTATCCTTTTCCAAGCATCAGAAAACACAAGGAAATCTCCCTTTTCAAGATTATCTAGAAACTCCCTTAGAAACTTAAACTTGAGACTAGCTACTTATTAGGCACTTCAAAGTTGTTGCTACTCTAGAGACCTCCATACTCTTTTAGAATATCAGATTCTGAGATCATTGCTGAATCTGTTTCTCTACACAGAAATTTGGGGTTCAGGAAGTAACATCCCTGAATTCCTGTCACACAATGTGCAAACAACATGTTTCCCATGACCACAGACTTCTACAAATTGCCATTACTGCTTCTGATTACTGGGGGAGGACGACAATGGGGTAGAGGGGCAGAAGTGGGGGAAATTAGAAGGGATAAAATTCTCATATTCTTCCTCATCCGCAAAACTCAAGAAGAATTTCAAGAGCAAAGATAGTACTGAAGAACATAACAGGGCCAGATTGGTTAAGAAGACCTGGTAGCTTAAGCAAAAAACAATTATTAAAAGTTCCATATGTCTTGTTCATTTTCTTTATTCAAAAGTCAATGTCCTATAATTCCTCAAATTTCTTCCATTTGGTCAGTGATTAACAATAGCCCACAACCAGCAGCCCTCTTTGTAGTGGCAAGAAACTGGAAACTGAGTAGATGCCCATCAGTTGGAGAATGACTGAATAAGTTATGGTATATAATTGTTACGGAATATTATTGTTCTGTAAGAAACGACCAGCAGGATGATTTCAGAGAGACCTGGAGAGACTTATATGAACTAATACTAAGTGAAATGAGCTGAACCAGGAAATCATTATATACAGCAACAACAAGATTTTATGATAATCAATTCTGATGGATGTGGCTCCCCAACATTGAGATGATTCAACACTTATGCAGTGATGAAGAGAGCCATCTATACCCAGAGAGAGAACCATAGGAACAGAGTTGTCTTCCACAACATAGCATTCTTACTCTCTCTGTTGTTATTTGCTTGCATTTTGCTTTCTTTCTCAGTTTTTCTTTTTCTTCTTTCTTGATCTGATTTTTCTGGTGTAACAAGATAAGATCTTGCAAAGATGTGTGTGTGTGTGTGTGTGTGTGTGTGTATTGGATTAACATGTATTTCAACATATTTAACATATTTGATTACCTGCCAGCTAGGGGAGAAGGTGGGGGGAAGGAGGGGAAATTTTGGAACAAAAGATTATGCAAGAGTCAATGTTGGAAAAATTACCTATGCATATGCTTTGTAAATAAAAAGCTTCACTAAAAAAATTAAAAAACAAACAAACAAAAAATAGCCCACAACCTATGTTTTCAGTTTATTTAGGAAAAGTTTTCAGTCTGATCAAGGACTGTCTTGACCTGTTTCCAGATAATAACTAAAGAGAAAATATTCTCTCCTATAACAGAAACCACTATCAGCCAAATGAATACCATGAATCAGAATTGCTTTGTTTTGTTTTACTTACATATTCACATAGCAGAACACACAGAGGCTAGGATAGGTAACATTATTAGTGGCACAAAGTAGATGAATCTTTAAGGAGCAAAACCGAAATTTTTTCTTTCGTCTTGATTGGAAAATATCACATGAATATTCCTTTAAGAAAAATTAACATGTCAAATTTTATTGCTTTTTAATAATAATTTTATTATAAATTAATTCATCTCAATTATTAGCATTTTCATCTTTTGCTTGAAGAAGTTTAACAGACTTAACAGAAAAGTAGGACAGCTTAGCTTTGGCTAGAGAAGGGCAAAAATTGCTTCTAATTACTCTGATAAGGCAACAGATGCTTCCATTTTGTGGTTGACTGTAGATAAAAATAGGGAGAATTTTGCATTTAAAATGGCTCATTTTATTGTCATGCCTTTTATGTTGGAAAGAATCAAGAGAGCCAGGTCAGACTTCTTCCTGACAATAGTGCAGCTTTGTTGCCAGGTTAATATACATTTGTGTTTTATTGTGTTGTGGGAAAAGTTATGTTATCTGTAAAGTGATAGATCTTGGCCATAGATTATATCACAAACTCATCAAAGTGCTCAACAATATGGCTTTATCACAAGGTAAGCAGTAATAACATCTGACAGCACCTTTTGAACTCTTCCAGGTTCTCCTGGAGAAATCTGGGAGACCATTTCTTTTCCTGCATTATGTTGAGAAAATGGGTGCTAGAAGGCAAAAGGTGTAGAGAACATGATTTATGAGGATTTGTTGAAGATAACTAGATATCATGGGGAAGTATCTGCTGTCTTCATCTATTTAAAATGAAGCTAATACAGAAAATCTAATCAGACTTTTTCTGCTTGGTTTTAGAGTTAAGAGCTAAGAAAGAAGTTTAGAACTTTATAGTGACATCTGCATTTTTCTTGTTGTGAGGAGAAACTTGGAAACAACCTACTCTTTCCCTGACTTGCTCCAAGTCTCAGCTAAGATCTCAATGTTTAAAAAAAGAACCCCCAAACATGTGGCTTTTCCCCTTGACTTTCGTGTATGTCTTTCTGCCAAGATCACCTCTAAGTTATTCTGCATCTTTCTTGGTACACTGTTACTTGTAGGTTATCTTCCCCCAATAGATTGTAAGCTCTTGGAAGGTAGGGAAAGGCATAGTTTCTGTCTTTCTCGGTAATCTAACACTTAGCACAGTGCCTAACACACACTAGCATTTGATTAGTGTCTTTATTTTACCAACCATAAATATCATGGATTGCTTTAGAAGGTAATAGATTCTCTCTCATTTAAGGTCTTCAGGCCGAGGGTGAGTGACAAGTTGTTGGGGATGCAAGGATTATCAGTTAAGTTTAGGCTGGATTGTGATTCTGTGACTAATTCTTTGGCAATATTTTTCCCTAGTTGTTACTGTTTAAACCACACCATTTCAAGTTTACAGGCACAGTTTTGGGGTCCTATTAAGCATGGTGACTACCCAAATGCCTTTTTCCTCACATACTGCATAGAATTATTTTTCATGTATTAGCAGATTTCTCACTACAATTTTGGACATACATTCCCTTCACTTTATCATTTTGTGCCTGAATTATTACAATAATATCCTAAAAGTAGTGTCTCTATCTTCCCACTTCAGTGTAGTTTTCACATAACTATTAAACTAATCTAAAATGTTTGACCAGGTTACCTCTACTCAAAATTCTTCAAATTGTTTTCTTTTGCCTATTGGGTAAAACTCTAAATGGAATTTTTTTTTCTATCTTCCCCAATGCCTACACATATCTGTTCACAAACATAAGTTTTATTAGAGTATGTACTCAAGAAATTACCTTTTTCTAATTTGAGCACTTTTTGAATGCTCAACCATAAGGCATTTTTGTTTACTAAAGAAGTCAAAATTTAAGTAAACATAATTTAAAAATAATAATGAAATTGAAAAGCACAAAATTTTCAAAGGATTGCTTTCTGTTAAATCCTTCTTTCTCCTAAAATAAAGAATAACTTTTTCTACTTGATTCTCTAAAAAACATTTTCCCCCCAATTGGAATCTGTTGTCTTCATTCCATATGCTGCTATTGTGTTTTCTGGTGGAGTTAAAAGAATTAACTAAAGATAAATAATTTTACATCTTAAAATGTGATCTCATTTCTGTAAAAAGAAAATGGGACCTTATTAATTTACCTTGTTTTTGGCAAATAAAGTTTTATTTTTTCTGAAAAAAAATTCTTTTCTACTTTTCTTGCCTATTTCAGCCAAAGCCACAGGACCACAATATGGGGCTGAACCATAGAAAGCAAAGTGATCAGAGGAGTCAAAGGTGCATAAATATATAATTACCTTTGTTTCCCCAGCAGCTGCTTTGCGTTCTCCTGAGAAGAGAAACCTGATTCCAGTAGCACCTGGGTGTCCTTAAGCAGCAGGACCACCAGGAAGCTCTACAGGGGCTTCTGTAAGAGAGTTGTTACAGGGCCTCAGTATAGGACAACCTATACTTCCTTCTCTTCCTTCTCTTCTTCTCAACCTTCCTTCTCTTCCTAATGCTACCAGAGCCTCATGGAAACAGAGGGGAAGACACTGGGAAGCTGGAAAGTTAGGAATGAAGGAAATTAAGAATATCAGTGTTAGTGCATAGAATGTCAAGAGTCTAGAAATGCTAAGTTCAGGGCCAGACTTAGGATTCCAGGTAGTCTCAGGAGGGAGCTTGAGTCTTACATGCAGGGGAACTTAGTTTCATTGGAGATTCACAAATCTTTTGGTGATCTGAAGACAGATTTCAGTAAATTCAGATGAAGAAAAAAATTTCATCTTTATTTTCATTAACTTTCCTTTTTCTATTATAATTCTATGTACTTAATTCATTCCCTCCTTGTCAAAGTAAGACCCCCTCCCCCCATTCTTTTTTTCCCTGATTCTACAGCTAGGACACTCCAAGCAACTGGGAGAAGGCTTGTCTGGATGGTCTTGAGTTCCAAGATCGGCAGATTTTCCTTGCCTGGGGATGCCCAGACTTGGAAATTCTTGTAATGCTTGGCAAGAATTAGCCACTAACTAACCTTTGCCACTTTTTTTTTTCTCTCTCTCTCTGGGACACCAGAGGAGGCAATGTGCTATAAGATAATTTTTTTTTGCAAAGAATTAACCTTTGCTATCTTTTTCATGTAGGAAGAGAAATTTTATGGCTTTTGGAAAAGATGGGACAGTCCTCTTCCATGCCATTTTTGTCTGCATCTCTGTGCAGAATGTGTATGTCATATTTGTTTTGTGAGTGAGATTGTTATCTGGAAAGATTTAGAATGCAGCCAGCAAGAAAAAATTTCTATGCTGTAGTTAGAACACTGGGAAAGATTTAACATCCTTGAATCTCATCTTAAAAGGGGAAAAAGGCTGACTTAAAATAACATCTTAGTAGATTCTCAAAGTTTGAGAGCAATGCTTAAGGAGTTTGGCAATTAGTCATTTTAAAATTGCAAAAAAAAAAAAAAAATTCATCCCCTCCTGGGGACACTGGGGATAATTCCAAGAATTTACCCCATTCTGAAAGAAGGAAGTGAAACAAAACAAAACAAAACAAAAACAAACAACAACTAGGTAAATAGCAACTTTTTGCTAACCTTTCTTTGACCCCCATCTTGTCCAGAGTCCCCTTCTGTTCCGTTGAGAAAGCATCCCAGAAGGTATTAAGGGATCCTCTCCACAACCCTGATCACTTAGCATACTCCAGTCTCTGGAGTTCCGAGTGTGTCTTAGTGGTAGGGACTGCTAACAAGGTTGATATAGCCCAAGTCCCTCTCTTTGCTAACCCTTCTCATCTCAAATCAGATTAAGAAAATGCTAACAAAAAAAAAAAAAAATGTAGAGAAACAACTTCCTCACCTGTAGAAATGGGGAAAGCAGCAACAGCTGTGAGGACCCTACACAACCTTGCCTATACACTTCCCCCAATCCAGTGTGGGGGAGTGAGATTCATGCTCCATGATCAGCATTCCCTGAGCCCTGGCACCTGAAACTACCATTAAAGGGAAATCCTGGCAAGTCACTCCAGCCTTCAGCAGGTTCCATCCCGCAATTGCCTGGGAAGAATCAGGGTGCAGCACCCTGGCAGCACCCAAGCATGGCAGTGTGAGGTGAAAAAAGTCAGGCTCTGCGTTTGGTAAGCCCACTATTTTCTGTTTCAGTTGGAAATATATATTAGCTATGTAATTTGTGGCAAATTATTTTATCCCGTCTCCAATTTTTTGATTTGTAAAGAGAAATAAGGATTGTTGTAGAAGATATGCTAAGCATAAAACAAATACTCTATGAATGTTAACTGCTGTATTGGATATCATTGCTTCATATTTGAAAACTTTACATGGGTTTTTAGATGTGACCAATGTACTATATTAATCTTGAAATAAGTAACTTCTGTGGGTGTATGAAAATCATTTGGAAGCAAATTCAACTAAATTCAGGCCTCCTCAGGACTATGAGGATAGTGGATAGAGGAAAGAAATCTTTCTCTTTCTTCCCTTTTCCCTCCTTTCCTGACTGCAGCAGTAGATGAATGAAGGGGTGAGAGAGAGAGAGAGAAAATATATACTCAGTTCAGTGAAATTAGTTATTTGAGATATGACAGTAAATGAAGTTTTAAAAGAACTCTAATCAAAGTCCACTAAAGGATTATGTAAATGGTAATCTATTTTTACTGAAAGAGTTAACAGAAGATTTAAGAGTTTGGGGACTTTAGGAAAACAGAAAAGCAGTTCACTGCTACTTTAAAAACTCTGGCAACAAACAACTTGCTTTTGAGTTACGGAGAGTCAGACTTCTGAGGCCCCTGTCAGTAAAAACTGGCACTTTAACCCTCTCCTGGTTCATAAAAGAGAAATGATTTGTGTAAATTGGAAAATAACCAAATGGCAATTCAGTTTGTCTGGAACATTTAATTAGAATTTAGGGAATCTTGTGAACTAAAGTTGTCAATTTCAAAATCTGTTCTATCTCAATTTTAATTAGATTTAATTGAGATTATTTTGTTTTTTCCCTAAAACAAAAGGAAAACTTATTTACAAGAATAGAAATCCTCCCTGAGAATTTCCAAAGTTGCAATAGCTTGAAGTCAGAATAAACTGAACTAACTAAAAGAACTAACAACCAAAAGAAGGTGGAAAGTTTATTTTGCCTTGCTAATTCCATTTTATAATATTTCATAAGTGTAATTTAGGGAATTAAGTATTTTCACCTTTGTTAGAAAATTAAAAGGAAATTACAGCTGACACTATTTGCCTATTATTTAGGAAAACTCTGAAATTGTTAAGTAAGTTATTTGGAGTCATTGTCATTATGTTAAACCTAAAATCGGTAATTACTTCGTGTGGAACAAGAGGGATGAGGTGAAAGTTTTATCAGCTCCCCTTCAAGTGAGGATATGCAGCATCTTTTTCTCCTTCACAGCCTGGGGGAGGTATCAAACAGCACAGCCCATGGAAAAATTAAGAATAGTTGGGGTGGGCAACAGCAAGCCCCTTCCCTCAAGTCTCTGTCAACTCCTTTTAATGTATAAGTTTGACAGTTTTCATGAAACCATCAGAGTAAGCAAGGTCATTAGCCCTGAGAAATGAGCATATTTAGGATATATAGTTCCTAAACAAGGAATCTGTTTACAAAGAATCTATAAGTTTGTTTAATGATTGGTCCTCACCCTGGGATGAATTTGAACAAAATCTCCTACATGTGTGAGTCTTGATAAAATTTTTATCTAGCTCTCAGCTATGATTAGTAGAATTTGCTATTAAAGATAAAATCTGTTGGGACTATAATTGATATTCTTTTGAGCCTTGAATTTGGGTATGATTGCCTAATGGATCATTGTTTGTATCTCACCATTTGAGAGAAATGCATGCCTTCTTGAAATAAGTGGACTTCTTATCTTAGCAAGAGCTGGGAGGACAACCTTAGCCTCTGCTCCAGGTCAGAGCCTTCTGACTCGTTTTCCCAGTTCTATTTATTTGTTTGTTTGTTTGTTTGTTTGTTTTGTTTCCCACCTGATTATTCCTGAATCTGGCTATAAGGTAGAATTGTTCCTTCATGACTGATTGTCAAGCAGAGCTAAAGATGCTTTCTCTTGTCATGTATGTATGTGGTCTCAGGCTGAAGCCTGAAGGATCTCTTTTGAACTATTGTAATCATGTCCCTGTTTTTTCCTCTTATTAGCAAATTTCTAAAATCAGAGCAAGCGGTCAGTAGAAATCATGAGCACACAACAAGTATGTAGATGTTTATGTAACTATTAGCAGGTGAGCTGGTACTTGGAATTTTGTCCAATCATGGTTCAGAGTAGACTTCCCCAGCAGTCAGTCAGTCATGAAGAGATCAGAAAATGAAAATCTCCAAACTTATGAAGGCTAAGGAAAAATAGATTCCAAATGCAAAATTGATTATCATTTGTGCATGAAGCAAAAGAATGGTGTCAGGCAAAAGAAAGGGGAGCAACAGCAAGTAGTAGTCATGTACAACATTAATTTGCCCTCTGATGGACTTGGATCTTTTCAACAATGAGGTGATTTAGGCCAATTCCAATAGACTTGTGATGGAGAGAGCCATCTGAATTTGAGAGAAGAAACCATGGAGACTAAATATAAATCACAACATAGTATGTTCATTTTTTTTTTTTTTTGGATGTTTGCTTGCTTTTTGTTTTCTTTCCTATTTTTTCCTTTTTGATCTTGTGAGTAATGGATGGGCATTTTGGTTTTTTTAAGAAAATTTAAAAATTCTTAAATTGGAGAATGAAACTTAAATTAGAAAACTGAAACCCATGAGGACATCAAGTAATAATCAAAAGCTGAGGTTATCTTCCCCCAAAAGAATGTAAGCTCCTTGAGGACAGGGACTCACTTCTGTAATAGGGGTGGTGGCCTGAGATATGATAAGAATGTTTTGTCCTTTGCCCTTAGCTCTCCTCTGTTACCTTTCCCCCTTCTAGAATGTAAGCTCCTTTGGAACCAGGACTGGCTATATAATGAGGGGTGGAGATTCCTATCATGTAACTTCTGTAACATCCAATTAATGAGGAATCAGGGGAGGGACTTGTGCTTCAGGATAGGAAATAAAATGCTGCCTTTAGAGTTTCAAAGGTGTGTCTACTCACCTAGGCACCCATTCTTGCAGGAATGTAAAATAAAAATTTAAAACTAGGAGGCTTAGCATATATAAGCAGATTTCTTAGCCCCTCAGATTTTATTTCCTATGTAACAAAAAAAGTATCACTGATTCCCCTCAAATTAGAAAGGTAGGTAAGGGTTAGGGCCAGTGTTTTTTGGCCAACAGCTCACATCTATCCTTGCCTCCTAGAACTATTTAAAAAGCAAGCAGGTAGATATCCAGATTTCTACTATACTTCCCCCTATAAAGGGAGAGCCTGAATATGCTTTTTTCCATCATATTGCCCATATATGGGATGGGATGCAGTTTAGCACTACTAAATAAAATGAACACATTTTTGTAAATATATATTAATAAAACCATAGATTCAATGGAGGATCTTTAATATTAAAGTCCATACATTTAGGAATGTGACATTACAAAATAGGCTGGTTCCAGATTTCCCCCTAACAGGAAACGAAGAGGTATGCGTCCCCCAGAGGTCAGGAGAAATGCATCTGGGTTCCTGGCAGTTTCAATGACATTCATACTTATATGGACTTGAAAAGGTTGGAACAGGTTCCAGGAGGATGGAAAAGGACCCTGGTCCCCATGGGAACGGTCAACCTTTTGGCCGCCAAATCTCTCATGGCTGAAGCATCTGTTTGCTAGTTTTCTCATGTGTGCTCATAGTGACTGTGTATTGTTAGTTCTTTCTGCCAATGAAAGCATTGTAAAAACTGATTTCCAAGCCAATTTTCAAATTGCAGACAGCAGAGATTAGGATGATGCAGTTGAGGATAGAGGAGTAATATAGATTTAATTGTGGTGCAAAACCATGATGTAACGATGTATTTGTACTGAATTCAGTCTGAGTGAATCTACTTTAAACCTTTAGACTTTGAGCACATGAGCAACTAGACTGAGGGAGAGAGGGGATCCTATCTCCCAATTATATTGGAATGAAGAAAGAGCTAAAGTGGCACTAATTCCATTTTCTCATAATTATTTGTACCAATTAAAATACTTTTACCTTTATATGAAAATTGTTTATAAAAGTGAATGATGCCTTGTTGCCTTGTTCTGATATATAAAATACTTTTAACTTTCTTTTCCTGAGTTTGCCTTATTGACCAGGATGAGTTCCAAAACAAGATATATTTTAACACTATTCTACCTTGTTCTGTGAGAAGCGCCTAAGTCCTTTCTTCTGTATTGAATTACTCTTTAGCCACCTCCAGTACGGAAATGATGGTTTGAAAAAATGTGTGTGTCTGGAATTTTCTTAAATATTGCCAATAGCATGGACACCTAAAGTACTTAGACTGGGAAGCTAGTGGATCTGACAACTGCACCCTCTATCTACTCCAGATTTTCCATATACCAAAACTATTGCATATTTTTTATTATCATATCTTTCAAGTTTAAAATATCCTCTGAGGATGCAGGTGAACTATATCTGTTCCCTTGTATTTTGAGTCTCATTAAACAACATGATCTTACATGGGTAGATGGGTAGATATACAAAAGTATATGAGTTGTGGAAAGATGATGTGTAAATAAACAGTTCCATGATCGTTGCAAACTGCTGCAGATTCTGTTCCAACCTACCAAGGAAACCAAGTGTTTTTTGGACCACAATTCTGATTATTTTGGTCTATTCCTTTTCAGCGTCCTTGCACAGTGATGCCTCTATTGCTACTTAAGACTGACCTCCTTGTCAATATGAAATTCATAAAAATCAGATGATTGTTCTTGCTTATATTCTGTAACCATCACTGCCATTGTTGGAGTTTGACTCGGCCCATGACAGAATATATCTGTAACAAACAAAAATAAGTTCAAATTTGAGAAAAAAATGAATAAGTTGTCTTAGTGAATTAGGGCATATGATTCCATTTTTAAAAGGATTTATAAGAAGAGGAGGATTTATATTTCTGAGAACCTACTCACATTGGGAATGAATTAAAAAGGCAACATTACGTGTATATACTTTGAAGGGTATAGTACCCTCCAAAATCTCTATAAAGAAATAAGTGGAAAGATGGGGGAGGCAATAGGATAAGATTGGGTATAGAAGGATTTGGAAGAGGTGGGGTGGATGAAAAAAGTAAAGTAAAAAGCACACAGCAGAGAACAATAGAATAACCTACAAGAAAGCAAAGAAAAGATAGATATTCATGAATATAATTTCTTCTATTATTATTTAGGTTTTCTTAAAATGGAAATTTATGATTATATATTTTGAATCCTCTCTGATGTTCTGCTGGGAACATGATAATGTTTTGTTTTATTTTCATTTTCTGTTTTCCTTTTTTTCTATTCTGTTCTTTCTTATTTTGTATTTAGTTCATTAAAAAAGGCTTCATTTTTTTTAATTTTTAAAAGGCTTCATAAAAATAATTGTAAACTACTCCTCCTGTGCAGAAGAGATAAAAACTGGCAGATGAAGGAAATTTGGGGCATTGGCAGAAGAGTATGTAAGCAAAGAACTGTGGCTACCATGAACAAGGAGACTGGGAGAGTAGAAACTGTTTAATAAATGCAAAATAGGTCCCTTTTGGAGTAATCTGTGTCACCTTCTGTACCAGGTAGATAGTAAAAAAATATATATATATATATATATATAGTACCTCATATTTTGTATGAATCATAATCTGGTAAAAATAATCTTCACATAGAATATTTAGATTATAGATTAGATTAAAAAATTCAAGTGATTTTGTTATCTGTCTGATATTTTTCATGTTACTAATAAACACCTCAATATTAGGTCTTTTATAACTTATAGTTGTTTTAAAGCTCAGTAATTTAAGAGCAGGGATTCTTTTCTTTTTTAAGACTTTGTATCTCTGGTATGTAGCAAAGTGACTTGTACTTAGTAAATGCTTAATAAACACCTGTTTATTAATACTTACTAACTTAATTGACATATAATTTAAACATCTGTAGCAAAGAAACATTTGGGTTTTTAGGATACAGTTGTATTAAAGTGTAAAATAGGCCCATGATCTGGCTGAAGGCACCTTTAGAGATGTGTTATTTCTAGGTAGAGGTATAAGTGGTAACCTATTTAATAAGACTATAAACCAATCCCATGGATTGTGTAGTTTTTTTTTTTTTTTTGGTGGGTTGTTGACTGATCTAACCTCCACTTTCTGAGAGTGGAGACTATGTATAGTTTTAACAAATGAGGCCTAGTGAAACCACAATTAGGGAAGCAAGCATTTGAACTATGATACATGGAGGTACAACTCTGAGGGGTCTATTCTGAGCCCAATAATAGCTAGTCATTATGCATTTGTGCACACACACATTGTGCACATTATGCTGTGCAGAATTATACATGGTAGACAAAATCATTACATTGGAAGTGATTCTTCTGTGACCAATAACAATGTCATATCGTTGGTCATCTAGAGATTCTCTAGCAAGTCACTGGCTCCTCTCCAGGGCATGAGAAATATCTGATTCTTGTCCAGAATTAAAACTACTACTGAAAGTTTTGGGCTTCTGTCCTTCCTACAATGTCAAGGCCATTTCCCATGGACTTTGTTAGAAGTAGTAAGGAGAAAAGGTTGCTAGCAGAGTGTGTCAGTGAAGGGGTACCTGTGGGGGAAACTAGAAAGCTAGAAAATGATTCTTTGCTGGCACTGGGTATATCTAATGCTATTTGGCAACTCTTTTGCCTATACTGCAACTCTGTTGCACATGCAGTTCTGGGTATCAATTGAAAAATAGAGAAAAATACATGTGGTTGGTCACAAGGAAGCGGGTACCCTGGTTGCAGTTCTAAGGCAGAAAGTCTTACTAAGCACTTGTGGATGCAGAAGGATAGGGAATCTGGTATCAATTTTAGGGCCAAAGGCTAGCAGTTACAGTTTCAGGAAAACAAAGGTTCTTCTTGGATAAAATTCAAAATGTAGACCAGGAGAGAGCAGTTTCTTCCATATTTTAAATATGATATTATATACATTATTATTGTATTTCTAAATTTTTCTTATATTGAAATTGAGGAATCTCTGCTTCAGAAATGCTGTTAGAAAAAACTTTTAAAAAGAATGTTCTGTGATAAAAATAGATATTTGAAAACTGTAACTTAATATATTAACATGAATCAATTATCAGGTATTTGCTATATGTTTGAGACCGTAGGACAAAGTTAGTTTTAATTAATAAATAAAAGATAGGGTCTAACTTGTAAAACGAGCTCCCTTTTCTTTTAAAATTACCAGACAAATACTCTATAATGGAAAAATAATTTCACTTTCTTTAAATTTATCAATACAATTTTATATATAAAATCCCTAACCCAACAACTTTTCAAAAGAATGGGATGTGATAAAAATAGATATTTGAAAATTGTTAAATATTTAATGTGGTATATTTTATCTTAAAACAGATAATAAGTTTAATAAAGAATGAGTTTTGATTTAAAATTTTTTTAGTCATCATTCATAAAAATTCTGAAAATGTATATGACAGTTTAAAGATATAACTTGATATGTTAATATAGGGTCTAACTTGTAAAATTAATATAGGGTCTAATTTGTAAAAAAAAAAAAAAAGGCTCTTTTTTTTTTCTTTTAAAATTACTAGAGAAATATTTTAAAATGAAAAAAAAAATTTCACTTTCTTTCCAGTCATCAATATAATTTTATACATAATTTTATACATTGAATTCCTTAATCCAATTTTGGGAACTCTTTACTAAAAGAAACTCAAAGCCTGAATGTCCATATTTGATACATTTGAAAGTTTACAAATATAATATGTGTATGTATAAATATGTTCTAAGATGTGGTTAGTGAAAGTTTGAGATTAAAAACTCTTATAACTATAATTTACTGTTATTTTGAATTTTAATTACAGTGGTGGTCATCTGAATTGAATCGAAGCCAATGATTAAAAAATGACAATGTGTTTCAGTTTGAGAAATCCTATATATGGATTCCAATTCTGGGAAAAGTTGAGTGGATGACTTTGGCATTGTCTAAGGTGGGATCCTTTTGACTCTGTTCATCGTACTATTTCCTTTCTGAACAGTTAGTTTCCCTATATGATTAAAACAAACAAAAAAAAAAGGGAAAGGGAGGGGTAGGGAGAGAAGAAGAAGAAAAGAAAATGTGAAATATTTCAATGGAAAAATAACTGATCTAGATAATAGATTCAGTAGAATCAATTTAAGAATTATTGAACTACCTAAAAGCCATGATTTTTTTTTTTAAGCCTGAAAACATTTTTTCAAGCTATTATCAAAGAAAACTGCCCTTATATTCTAAAATCAGAGGGCAAAATGGAATTTGCCACCTGAAAAAGATCCCAGAGTGAAAACTTCCAGGAATATCATAGCCAAATTCTACAACCACAAGTCAGGGAGAAAGTATTGCAAGCAGCCAAAAAGAAACAATTCAAATATCATTGAGCCACAGTCAGAATTGCACAGGATGTAGCAGCTTCTACCAGGGAACCAGAGAACTTGAAATATGATATACCAGAAGGCAAATAAGTTAGGATCACAACCCAAAATCACCTACTCAAGAAAAATAACTATAATCTTTCAGGGGGAGGGGAATTGTTGTGAATGAATATCTAACAAAATGGAGGCCTTTTAAGCATTCCTAATTAAAAGAACAGAGCTGAATAAAAATTCTGATCTCCAAATACAAGACTCAAAGGTAACAAAGTAAAAAAGAAACAAAAAATGGAAAATATAAAAAAATTCAATAAGGTTAAACTGTTTATATTTTTATATGGCAAGACAATAGTTGTAGCACTTTATTACCATAAGAATAATTAGGAGGAATATGTATAGACAGAGAATGTAGATATATGGTGAGTTTGATGGAATGATACCCCCCCAAAAACAAAATAAAAAGGGGAGACAGAAAATTGAATTGTCAGAAGGAGAAGGAAGATTGAATAAGAAAAATTATCCTACATAAATGAAGCATGAAAGAATTATTATAATGGAGGGGGCAAAAGGCAAAACTTAAACCTTACTCTCATCAAAATAGGCTCAAAGAAGAAATAACAAACACATTCAATTGGATATAGAAATCTATCTTATTCTATAAGAATGTGAAAAGGGATATAAATAACAGAAAAAAGAGGGGACTGATAAAAAATTGCTAGAAAACTGGAAAATAGTATAGTATGGCAGAAACTAGGTATAGAGCAACATCTCACACTGTATAACAAAATAAGATCAAAATGCATACAATTTATTCCTAAAGAGTGATACCATAATCAAATTAAGAGAACATGAAATTAATTTGTCAGATTTATGGATAAGAGAAAAATGTAGAACCAAAGAAAACAGAACATTACAAAATGTAGATAATTTTAATTTTACAAAATCAAACTGTTTTTGAACAAAGAAAACCAAGGCAACCAAAACTATAAGGAAAGCAGAAAAATGGGGGAAATTTTTTGCATCAAGTATCTCTAATAAAGTCTTCATTTCTTGAATATATAGAGAACATGCTAAAAATATAAAAATAAGTTATTCCCTAATTCATAAATTCATGTGAACAGTTTTCAGATGAAGAAATCAAAGCTATTTATAATCATATGAAAAAAATGCTTTAAATCACAAATGCAAGCTAAAACAATTCAGAGGTACTGCTTCATACTTATCAGATTGGCTAAAATAACAACAACAACAACAACAACAACAACAAAAAAGGAAAATGTAGAATGTTAAAGGGTTTTTGGGAAAACTAGGACATAATGTACTATTGGTAGAGTTGTGAACTGTTCCAACCATTCTGGAGAGCAAATAGTAATTGTATCCAAAGAACCATAAAACTGCATATATCTTTTGATCCAGTAATACTACTGCCAGGGCTATATCTCAAAAATATTCAGGAAAAGGGAAAAGGGTCTCTTTGTCCAAAAATATCTATAGCCGCTCTTTCTGTGGTAATTAAGAATTGAACATCAAAAAGATGCCCATCGATTGAGGAACAGCTAAACAAGCTTGTTATATCGATTATAATGAAATATTATTGTATATAAAAAAATAACAAGCTGGATGATTTCAGAAAATCCTGGAAATAAATCAGCATTTATTAGGCACGCAATAATGAGGTCCATAATGGTATATTGGACCAAGAGAAACTAAAGCATTGATTCCTGAGGCAAGCAGGGAGAAGGACTGAGAGAGACCAGTTAAACTCCATGATCCTCCCATCTGGTGAGGTTGTCTAGTCAGAAATTCGAGTTATGTCAACCCCCTGAGACCTACCCTCTATAAAGATTTCCAGTAGCCTCACCTTGTCAAGTTCTGTCCCTGAGATTACATTTTTCCTGTAAAATCTTATGGGCCATCCCATGGCTGCTGCCTTCTTTTGGGTCAGTCTGCTATGACACGCTGCCTTGTGGTGTCTTTCCTCTTCCCCTTCCCCTATGCTACATGGTATCTCCTAACTGCACTATGCTTCCATATAGTTAACTAACTCTTTTAGGGTACTGAGTCCCTTTCAGGATTTAACCTGCCAGCTAAGATCATGCTCCAATTGCATGGGATGTTTCCTTTCTCCTGAGTAATTGTGAGTTCCACTGAAGAACTTGTCTTTCACATGCTCTCCCACTCTTTCATATTTACCATTCCTGGTTTCTATTATATCCCTTCATTTTGTCTGTAACCTCCTCCCTAAATAAATCTACCTTCTGTCAAAGAGAATGGCCTTTGTGAATTCTTCACATGATCAAATCCCAATTTTTGGTGCCTTCAATCGTCTGGTGTTTATATCACATCACCTAGCATGTGTCAAGCTAGTTGCTAGAGATACAAAGACAAAAATGAAATAGTCCTTGCCCATTAGGAACTTACATTTTATTGTGAAGAGACAGTAGAAAATATATACCAAATAAACACAAAGTTTTAATCCTAGGAAAGAACCTTATAATCTGTAGGAAAGCCCAATGTCTCAACATTCAATCCAAGGAATAACCATCTTGGTTATTCAGACCTAGTGTTGTTAAGTTGTTAGAATTTAAGTTTAATAAAATTACCTGAGAAATCATAATATGCCAAGATGAAGAACAGCAACATTATTTTCATTTTCCTGAGACAAAGTGATTTTATCCACCTGAAAGGTCCTTAGTGACTGATTTGAATGCAGGCACATGAAGATTCAGTTCATGTTGATGAAACTGGTGGATAGAACATTTCCTTCTCTTATTATGAAGTCATTTTCAGAATGACCAGTTCCATGGGATGATAAAGAAAAGGTTATTAGGAACTCAGTCACACATATCTTATTCTCAGCAGGACTTGTTCTACTCAAAACAGGAAAATTATATTAGATTTAAAAGAAAATTTACAATTCAATCATTCACAAGTTCAAGTCTTATCTTCATAAAAGCTGTTTCAACCAACAACACAGCACAAATACTGCTAGTTTATATTTCTAATTTAAACTAGTTGAAAATGACAATTTAACACTGTGAAATTATTGAAGTAATTGTTCCTGCCTCTAGTTTCCTTCAGTGCTTGGTTCCTGTCAAACTTATTTCTCTAGGTAATTAGCAATTTTTGCACCTGGGTCAAATAGCATAAAATGTACTGAAGACAAATGGCATGACAACAAGCTTATAAGTTAGTTCTCTGGAAGAATGGGAGAGATGAGATTGTAGGCATATTACTGAAGATTTTACCTGATATGTACCTGCTGTAGATCATTTGATAGTTTTCTAATTTAACGTAATTTTTCTTGCTAACTAGCTTCTAATCTCAATTTTTTCAGTGCTTCTAAAATATGTGTCATCATCACTCTCAAAACTTTGATGTACTATAGCAAAACCCTCACATCCCCATTCTGGTTACAGTTTTTGAACACTTTTTATCCTAGTATGTATTTAATAAATATTTATTAAATCAAATTAACTAATTCATCTTGTCTTTGTAAATTTTAATTTGTTTTTGCAGTACTATGCCCCTCTGTACCGATTTTCCATTTTTCCCCCTTTCAAACTATTTCTGCCTTGTTTTATAATCATTTTACTGAAGTTGTCATTGACTAATTCATTGATCAAAAGCAGTCAGCTAGTAAACATTAAGTGCCTACTATGTGCCAACCACTGTACTAAAAGCTGGAGATACAAAAAAACAAAACACATTCTCCTCAAGGAGAACAATAAGAAAACAAATATTTATAATCTATATACAGGATAATTAGGAATTAATTGAGAGAGAGAGAAGGAACTAGAATTCATAGAGGGTCAGAAAAGCTTGCTGTACAAGATGAGATTTTAGCTGTGACTTAAAGAAAGCCAGGAATACAGAAGAAAAATGAGAAGGGAGAACATTCCATGCATGAAGGACAGCCAGAGAAATTGCCCAGAGCCTAAAAGTGAAGTGATATTTGTTAATAGAACAGTAAGGAAGCCAGTGTCATTGAATCAAAGAATACATGCAGGGAATAAAGTATTAGAAACCTGGAAAGTTAGGAGGGGGCTAAATCATGAAGAATCTTGAACAAATAATATTTTATATTTGATCTTGGAAGACATAGGGAATTATTGAAGTTTGAGTATGACATACTTGAACCTGTGCTTTAAATCATGAAATCTTTCCATGTTGGGTTTTTTCTTTTGGTTTTTGGTCATTATGTAAATTATTCTGGTTCTGCTTATTTTTCAATGAATCAGTTCATCTTGATCTTCCTACTCTTACTTTTTAAATGCAAACATTAATTTGCATTTCTCCTTTCCCATTTACAGAGAGTCATTTCATATAAAAAGAATATTTTTTAAGGAAGGAAGAGAAAAAAAAAACTCAACAAAACTGATTGATGGAAAGATGAAAATATATGTAATGTTCCATACCTGTGGACTTCCCACCTTTACAAAATTTGGGGAGGAATTATCTTCTTCAAACTTTACTGGAATTGCATTTTTTTCTTTGTCATTTTACAATATTTTGATTTGCTTTATGGTAAATCTTTCTAGAGTTATAATGTTTTAACTTTTATGTATTTTATGCTTCCTACTAAAACAGCTCATGTAAAGTCATATAAGTCCATACTTTGTATTCATCAACTTTGTCTTTTTTTTTTTTTTAACAGCACATTGATGTTTCATTGTATTCATCTATTACAGTTTCTTTTGCCATTCCTTAATTAATGGGCATCTACTTTGTTTCCCAGCAACAAGATATGCTTCCATAAATATTTTGACATATGAGGGGATTTTATCTTATTGAGTAATCTCCTTGTTATATGACTATTAATTCAATCTCTGAGTGAAAGGTATGACCATTTTAATCAATGTATTCATTGCCTCTTTATATATCACTTAATTTTCTCCTCAATAACAATTCTATTTTGTTTTTAATTTTGAATTCTCTTCTCCTTATCTATATTGTCCACCCATTGAGAAAGCAAGAAAAATATAATTCCTTACTAATATATAGTCATATAAAATAAATTTCCATATTAGCTATTTCAAAAAAAGTAAGAAAGAGAATGAGAAAAAAGTATCCTTCAGTCCGGATTATGGATCTATCATCTCTATCTGGAGTTTATTTCATCATGAGTTTTTTGTAATTTTGTAATTATGGCTGGCCAATGTTTTAATAAGAATTACTAAGTACTTCAAGGCTGATTATTTTCATAAGATTGCTGTTATGCTATAAAATGCTCTCGTAGAACCCTAGAAAATAAACTAAAAAACTGCTAGGAACAATTTACAACTTTAGCTTGCAGGATACAAAATAAATCCACATAAATCATCAGCTTTTTTACATATTACCAACAAAGTCCAATAGTAAGAAATAGAAAGAGAAATTCCATTAAAAATAACTGTTGTATGTTATTTCAATGTTTGGGAGTCTACCTGCCAAGGCAAAGTCAGGAACTATATGAACACAACTACAAATCATTTTCTATACCAGTGAAATCAGATTTAATCAACTGGAAAAATATCAAGTGCTCATGCATAGGCCAAGCTAATATGATAAAAATGATAATACTACCTAAATTAATCTAGTTATTCAGTGCCATACCAAACTCCTAAGAAATTATTTTACAGATCTAGAAAAAAATAATAACAAAGTTCATCCTTGCTTTACCTTTGATTTTATTGGAAAATTTTCTAGTTTATCTCTAATATTGATACTGTTTACTTTTGTAACATTCTAAGAAAGCTGCATTTATTCTGGGCTTTATTGTATGTGTTTAACAAAAAGGTGTTTTGTATTTGTCAAAAGATTTTTTATGTCTATTGAAATAATCACATGAATTTTGTTATTTTTATTATTAAGACAATCAATAATATTTCTAATTTTTCTACTTTTGAACCAGTCCAGCAATCCTGGTATAAATCCAGCCTGATTCAAATGTATAATCTTTGTGATATATTATTGTAATCTTCTTGCCATTATATTATTTAAAATTTCTGCATCAGCTGTGCATACCCTTTGATCCAGCAGTATCTCTATTGGATCTGTATCCCAAAGAGATCTTAAAGAAGTGAAAGGGACCCACATGTGCAAAAGTATTTGTGGCAGCCCTTTTTGTAGTGGCAAGAAACTGGAAACTGAGTGGATGCCCATCAGTTGGAGAATGGCTGGTATATGAATGTTATGGAATATTATTGTTCTATAAGAAAGATCAGGAGGATGATTTTAGAGAGACCTGGAGAGACTTACATGAACTGATGCTGAGTGAGAAGAACCAAGAGAACATTGTACACAGCAATAACAAGATTATGTGATATTTAACTCTGAGGACTTATCTCTTTTCAACAATGAGGTGATTAGGGACAATTCCAATAGACTTGTGATGGGGAGAGCCATCTGAACCCAGAAAAAGGACTATGGGAACTGAATGTGGATCACAACATAGCATTTTTCACCTTTTTTGTTGTTGTTTGATTGTTTTTCTTTCATTTTCTTTCCTTTTTGATTTGATTTTTCTTGTGCAGCATAGTAAATGTGCACTATAGAAAAATTGCACATGTTTAACCTATATTGGATTATTTGCTATCTAGGGGAGGGCATTGGGAAGAAGGGAGGAAGAAAATTTTGGAACACAAGACTTCTCAAGAGTGAATGTTGAGTTATAGAATATTATTGTTCTGTAAAAAATGACCAGCAGGATGAATACAGAGAAGACTGGAGAGACTTACATGAACTAATGCTGAGTGAAATGAGCAGGACCAGGAGATCATTATATACCTCAACGATACTGTATGAAGATATATTCTGATAGAAGTGGATCTCTTCGATAAAGAGATCTAATTCAGTTTCAATTGATCAAGGATGGACAGAAACAGCTACACCCAAAGAAAGAACACTGGGAAATGAATATAAACTGCTTGCATTTTTGTTTTTCTTCCCGGGTTATTTATACCTTCTGAATCCAATTCTCCCTGTGCAACAAGAGAACTGTTCGGTTCTGCACACATATATTGTATCTAGGATATATTGTAACCTATTTACCATGTAAAGGACTGCATGGTAAGGGGGTGGAGGAAGGGAGGGGAAAAATCGGAACAGAAGTGAGTGCAAGGGATAATGTTATAAAAAAATTACCCTGGCATGGGTTCTGTCAATAAAAAGTTATTTAAAAATAAAAAAAAATAAAATAAAACTTTAGAATAACAAAAAAAAAAATAAATTTTCTCAAAAAAAGTGAATGTTAAAAATTCTTTGCATGTATTTTGAAAATAAAAAGCTATTATTAAAAAAATCTCTGCATCAATATTTATTAAGGAAATTGGTCTACAGTTTTCTTTCTCTGTTTTCACTCTCCTTGGTTTAGATATAAGACGATAGTTGTATCATGGAATTTGGCAAGTAGTCTTTCCATTTTTTTTTCCAAGCAGTTTATGTAGAATTGGAATTTAATTAAAAAAAAATACTTTGTAGAATTCAATTGCAAGTCCATCTGATCCTGGAGATTTTCTCTTCTGTTAATCTGGGCAATTTATATTTTTGTAAATATCTTTCACTTGGATTTTTAGTAGTATATAATTGGACAAAGTAGTTCTTAGTAATTGCTTTTATTTCTTATAGTTTGTTAATTCACCTCTTTCATTTTTTTGCCCTGATAATTTGTTTTTCTTTATTCATTTTAGAAAATCTACTTAGCTAATGAATCTTTTGCTAGATTTTCAATAAACCAACTCCTCATTTTATTAGCTCAATAAAACTTGACTTTCTATTTTCTTGGATTTCTATTTTGTTGTCCAGTTGAGAATTTTGAAATTATTTTAGGATTTTAAAAAATTGCATAACAAATTCAAGGATCTATTCTTTCTCTCTTTTATTGCTATAAGCATGTAGAAATAAAATTTCCCCCTAAGTACTGGTTTAGCTATATTCCTTAAATTTTTGCAGTCATTTCATTGTTGTCATTATTTTGAATGGAACTCTTAATTGTTTCCATGATTAGTTCTTTGACGCATTCTTTGGGATCAAATAATTTTGTTAAAGGTTCATTAATTTTTTCTACATTTGTGATGTTTGTTGGGTCAAAGGGTGAATATGATTTTCTAGGTCTTTGGGCACAGTTCCAAATTGCTCTCCAGAATGGTTGAATTAGCATAAAACTTCACCACAGTGCATTAATGTTTTAATTTTCTCACACCTCCTCCCACATTTACTGTTTTCCTTTTATGTCATATTAGCCAATCTGATTGGTATGTGATAGTATCTCAGAATTGTTTTAATTTATATTTCTCCAATCAATAGTGATCTAGAGCTTTTTTTTATATATGACTATGGTTAGATTTGATTACTTTGTCTAAAAATTACCTGTTCATATCCTTTCATCATATATTAATTGAGGAATGATTCTTATTTCTTCAAATTTGCCTCAAGTTTTCTATATATTTGAAAAGTGAGGTCTTTATCAGGGAAATGTGCTGTAATTTTTTTTTCCTCACAGTATTGTTTATTATATTTCCTTGATCCTATTTCTCTCATTTATCCTATTCTCTCTCTCCTTTTACCCTATCCTTTCTTAAAAATGTTTTGCTTCTGACTTTTACTTTCTCCCTATCTGCCCTTTCCTCGGTCAGCCCACCCTCTTCTTTTATCCCCTTCCCCTCCTACCTTCCTGTATAATCAGATAGATTTCTATACCAAATTAAGTGTTATTACCCTTTTCAGCCAATTTTGATGAAAATAAAGTTACTATGCTTCATTTACACCTTCCTCTATTTTCCCTTTTATTGAAAAAGCTCTTTTAGGCTTCTTTTATCATATTATTTACTCCATTTTAGTTTTCCCTTTCCCCTTCTTCCAGTGCATTCTTCCTTCTCACCCCTTAATTTTATTTTTAAAAGATAATTATCTCATAATATTCACTCAAACCACTGTTTTCTGTCTAAATATACTCCTTATAATTGCTCTAATAATGAGGCTTTTTAGGAGTTAACACATATCATTTTCCCATGTAGAAATGCAAGCAGTTTAAACTTATTGAATCCCTTATAATTTCTCTTTATTGTTTTATCTTTTTATTCTTCTTTTGAGTCTTGTATTTTAAAGTCAAAATATCTATTCAGCCCTGGTCTTTTCATAAGAAATACTGAAAAATCCTCAATTTTATTGCATGAAGGATTATACTCAATTTTCCTGGATAGGTAATTTTTGGTTATAATCCTAGCTGTCTGCCCTCCAGAATGTCATATTCTAAGACCTCTGATCCTTTAACATAAAAACTACTAAATCTTAGGATGACTGTGACACATAATGATATTTGAATTGTTTCTTTTTGGATGCTTGCTATATTTTCTGTTTGACCTGGGCACTCTGAAATTTGACTACAATATTCCTGGAAATTTTCCTTTTGGGATCTCTTTCATGAAGTGATTGGTATGTTCTTTCAATTTCTATTTTATCCTTTGGTTCTAGAAAACTAGGGCAATTTTACTTGATAATTTCTGAAAAGATGATATAAACTTTTTTTTTTTAATCATGGCTTTCAGGTAATCCAAAAATTCTTAAATTTTTTTCTCCTGGATCTATTTTCCAGATCAGTTGTTTTTCCAATGAGATTTCACATGTTGTTCTTTTGTTTTTTATTGTTTCTTGATGTCTCTTAAAATTATTAGCTTCCAATTGCTCAATTCAAAATTTTAAGGAATTATTTTCTGCAGTGAGTCTTTGTACCTCTTTTTTTATTTGGCCAATTCTACTTTTTAAGGAGTTCTTTCTTTGGTGGATTTTGTGTGTGTGTGTGTGTGTGTATTTAACTATTTGACCTATTCTGTTTTTTAAAGTATTGTTTTCTTTTGTGTGTATTTGTTTGTGCCTCCTTTATCAAAGTATTGACTTTTTTTTCATGTTTTTCTTGCATTGCTCTCGTTTTTCTTTTAAATTTTTTTCTCTACCTCTTTTACTTGATTTTAAAAATCCTTTTTGAATTCTTCCATGGCCTGGGGTCAGGTCATATTTCTTTGAGACTTTATAGATGTAAAAGTTTTGATTTTGTTTTCTTCTGAGTATGTGTTTTGATTTTCCTTGTCATCATAGTAACTTTTTATTGCCAGAATGTTTTTCTGTTGTTTGCTCATTTTTCCAGTCTATTTCTTGACTTTTAACTCTTTGCTAAAGTGGGACAGCTGTTTTCAGAGTTAATTCTGGAGACCTGTAAATTTTCAGTTCTGTTCTTATTACTGTGAGTGAACACAAGTACTGTTTTCCACTCTGGAACTCTGTGTGATTGGGTCCCCAGTCCCCTGGTGTGCTAGTGCTCCTGCTTCTCTTGGGATTGAGACTCAGGGGTGTGACTCAGATCCAAGTATGGAAAGGAATCCTGGCCCTGGTGCTAGCAAAGAAATCCATGGAATCTCCTGCTGACCAATTGTCTGATCTTCCATGAGGAATCTGGAAACTGCCACTCCTACCATTGAGTCAACTTGCTCCCAAGGCCTACCCCTGGTTTTCTGGGGCCTGGTCTATGTTGCACAGCCTGTACTGCACTGCACTGCACTCTACTGTCTCCCCGGTGCTACAAACCTTTCCTGCCAATCTTCTGAATGCTCCTGGACTGGAAAATTGTTTCACTTTATCATTTTTTTGGGATTTGCTGCTCTAGAATATGTTTTGGAGCATAATTTGAAGGTGTTTGGAGGGATTTGGGAGAGAGTTCACTGACTCCCTACCTTTTCTCTGCTGTCTTGGTTCAACCTCTTCAATATCATTAGCAAAATGTAGTTTCCTTGTTTCTTTTTGCTTTTCATTTGTGATCATCTTTGTTATTCCTGCCATTTTTACTTCAGTTTGCTTCAACTCTTATTTTTATTTATTTTATTTTATTTTATTCCATTTATTTCAAGTGTGATGTGTAAACAGTATACTATTGGATTTCTGGTTCTAATCTATACTATTGTCTTCTGTTTTTTATGGATGAATTCATTCCATTCACATTCATAGCTGCGATTCCTATGTCAAAACCTCTATTCAGTTTTAGTCTTTTCATCAGGAGTACTTAGAAGTCCTTTATTAAATTTTAATTTCTCCCCTTTCCCATAGGATGATACTTAATTTTGCTTAAGTTATTCTTGGTTGTGATCTTGCAATAATTTCATATTCTAAGCTCTCTATTCCTTTCTAGTGGTAGCTGTTAAATTTTGTGTGATCCTGACTATGACTCTGCAGGACTTGAATTCCTTCTTTCTTGCTGCTTTTAGATTTTTTTTTTTTGAGGGGTGTTTAACCTAAGAGCCCTAGGTTTTGGACAATATTCCTGATAGTTTTTCTTATGGAGTTTCAGAAAATGACTGATAGGTTCTTTCAGTCTCTGGTTCTAACATATGTGAATAGTTTTCTTTTGTGAATTCTTGTCATGTCTGAACATATACATTTAATTTTATATTTCTGATCTATTTTTCCTCTGCTATGAAGTAGAACATCTATTAATTTTTTGACATCATATTCAATCACAACTTTAGTCACTTCTGAGATTTTTCAGTTATATTCCTTCATATTGCAGTCAATGCATAAATCATTCTCTTGATTCTACTTACCTCACTTTGTATTAGTTCATATGAATTTTCCCATATTTTTTGGAATCTACCATATTTCTTATGATACAGTAAACTTCTGTTACCATCACATATCATTGTTTATACATTTCTCCAAATAGAATATTTCATTAGTTCTTTGCTATGGCAAAACATACTGTTACAAGTATTCTAATATCTATGGATCCTTTCCATGTCTTTAAATTTCATGAGATACATGCCTAATAACAATAAGATTGGTTCTAAAACTATGGATCATTAAGCCTATTTTTCTACAACTCCTTCTATGATTGTTATTTACCTGAGCAAGTTTTTTGAGCTGATATTCACTTTCTCTTTCTGTAAAACATTGCTATATCAAAGGGGTTGTTGGGATAAGAATGATTTTTATTTTTTAAAGTTGCTATGTAATTAGTATCTATTAACTTGTTTTTTTTTTTAAATGCTATAATGCTTTAGTAGATCCTAATCTCATTTGTTAGTTTCCCTCCACTGATTTACCTTGCAATTCCTCCACACCTCATCCTATAAGATTCCTATCTCTATTGTTCTGAAAGTTACTAGAGATGATTCACCCAAGATGGAAAAGCACTTCCTTTGGTTTTCTTAGTCTCTTGAGAGTACCAGGGTAGCCTTTGGGCTAACAATAAGTTTTCTTCTCATGAATTATGATTTGCCCACTCTCTTTTAAGGTTATAAGTCTGGACTATCTCTTATTATTGCTTCTTGAGCCCAAGTAATCACTGGAAATATAGATCATCATCATCATCATCATTAGTGGCAATAGAAAAAAAGTCTGTTTTTTAAGTTACAAAGGAACACTGATTTCTCCACAATTTAACAATATTCTTTTATTCCATAAATGTTTGTCAAGCCTTAATATGTGAGAAGTCAGATATGAAGTATTATGGAATACTGATAAATAAATGTTTTGTAACAGTCTTCTGTTATAAAGGAGTATCTTCTAGGAGGATATAAGGTTCCCCTATTGACCTTGCTTTCTATGATTGGGCTCACAGTGTCATTCTGCACCAGTGTAAGTGCCACAGCAAGTAGCTTAAATCCTTGTCAGTTATTCAGTTTATGTCTAAGAGAAGAGATTAGATACCCGGTTTATGTCATGGACCAGCCAGAGATATTGGGGAAAAAAACAATCCTGTAATGAACTCAATTACTGAGAACATGTAAAACAATGGGAATCATTTCAATGCAAGCTTTATTGCAAGTAATGGAGAAGTGGACAGAAAGAGGAGAAAAAAAAAAGGCAAATCCAACATACAACTTGGACACACTAACATAAAAGTATAATTCCCCTTAGAGTGATGCTGCATTGGGGAGCACATTGACACAAATCCAGTTAGCAGAGAAAAGGTGTGCTTCTGTTGGAGGAGGTGTGTGCTCCAAGGTGCCCTTCAGAGTTTGGGGTTACTCTGATTTGGAAATGGCTTCTCTGGAGCTGGGCAATTTGCTTATCAATGGCCAGGGCTAAATATTATTTGGTGTGTTTGTTATTAGGGAGAAAAATAAGCTGGTGATAGGCAAAATATTATTTGGGGCACACAGCTGTATGAACCTTGGAAAAATATAATTGTCTATTTTTTTTTCCTATGAGTATGTTCTATAAGCCCATCAGGCCTAATCTTATGGCAGTAATTTCCATGTGGAGATTATATAAACTACAGCCTTTTTAAAAGGGAGACTCTCATGGTGATCTTAAAATCCCAGGCCCAATTATACACTACTAAATAAGCTAGTCTTCCTGTCCTCAGGGAATTCATAGTGTAGCCATGTGTATATATATCCACTGATATATCTAACTATAAAGCAGAGGTATGGTAAGGCCCCTAAGTACTCAACTCTGAGTTGATTGAAAATAAAATAAGCAGAGCCAAGTAAATAATACAGATAATAAATATAATGATGTAAAAAAAAATCCCCCAAAGAATAATAAAAATGTGAATTTTTTGCAGCTATAATAGCAAGAATCAAAAGATCAATTTAAAAACCAAGAGAAAACAGGATTTTTAACATCTTCTCATGGTCCATTACAGAACTTGTCCAGTTGACAAGGTCCATCTGTTGAAGCAGTGTTGTGTTGGGTAATTCTGAAAAGAGAAAAGAAACTTATTCTCTTGACTGTTGAGAAAGAGGACAGTACTATGTGGTGTATAATAGAAGCCTCATATTTTTTGCTGCTCTGTGGAAAAACCCCAAATTCATCAAAGGAGGAAACAACTTGTTCATTTGCACAAAAGAGATGAAAACTTGATTTATCAGAACATTTAATCTGGAGTCAAAACATTTGCATTAAAATCCCAGCTCTTCCATTTACTATTTAGATGGCCCTGAATGAGTCAATTAACCTTTTTTAGCCTCAGTTTCCACATCTGTGTACAGCACCAGAGATACTCCCTCTTACTCCATCTTACAGAAAAATTGTACCTGGTCCAAGGTACTCTTGTGGTTCCTCATTTGTTGGAATCTTTATAAATTGTTAAGTCATTAGAGTTGATAGAGACAATAATTATCTAATTTAGCATGGTTCAGTATCCTTGATCTAATCTTACAAGGAGATGTTTTGGCCCAGAACCTAAAACAAGGTACTAAGTAGAATTAATTGATACAATGCTTGTGTTCACACCTTTACTCATTGGGTTTGGGAGATTTCAGGGTTTAGTATGAGATAGTCGAATTCACACCTATAGTATATAGTATATAGTATACTGGACTTGCACTTAGGAAAACCTGAATTTAAATACTACTGCAGATGTTTACTGGGAACTTGATCAGTAGTCTTAGTCTCCTCATCTACAAAATAAAGGAATTGGACTTGTTGATTTCCATGTTCCTTTTCCTTTCTAAAACTATGATCTATGATTCTTTGGGATGAAGCTTATTTCCACTGATCTCAGTTCTGAGATAGCCGAATTCACACCTCCCTTGAAGCTCTTAGGACCAGAGAGCACTATGGGAGAAAACCCATAATCCCATTCTCTCAGAAGAGTCATATATAAGCCCAGTCAAGAGAGTTCAGCTGAATTAGATTGGAGAGGAGCACTCTGGTGCAGACACAGAGCACTCTGGGAGATTGAGAGCCAGAAGCCCTCTCTCAGAGGCAAGACAGATTCAACTTGGAGCTAAATTGGAGGCTGAAGAAAGCAGAGGCAGAAGCAAAGGACAAACCTGCAAGAGTTCTTGGAACCAAGTGGAGAGATAAGCCTCTCAACTAACTGGGCTATTTTGGAAGGAGAAAATAAACATTTGCATTTTTACCAGCTGGCTGCATTTTGGGTGATTATTACTTTCAACTGCAACTAAGGCTGCCTCCAAAAAACCTCCCTGAGAAACCTGCTCCCAGAGAGAACCATCTCATATTATTATTTTAAAAGAAGAAAATCACCACACTCATTCACTCAAAACCACAGCTTATAGGTACTCATTGATGTTTCTTTTTTTAAGAAATTGTTATCTTTTGCTTTTAAATTATCTATATTTTCCATTTTACCTTATCCCTTCTCTTCCTCCTAGAGAATTATTGTGAATAATAGAATGAAAGAGATGAAAATCCAAGGAATATGAGCTCAAACATCCAAAAAGTCTGACATTTTATGCATTGAGATGGTAGTTGAGGATGTTAGGGTGGGGGGTAGGGGGTAGAAAAAGATAATTTCCTACATAGGTGGCACAGTATATAGTATACTGGACTTGCACTTAGGAAAACCTGAATTTAAATACTACCGCAGATGTTTACTGGGAACTTGATCAGTAGTCTTAGTCTCCTCATCTACAAAATAAAGGAATTGGACTTGTTGATTTCCATGTTCCTTTTCCTTTCTAAAACTATGATCTATGATTCTTTGGGATGAAGCTTATTTCCACTGATCTCAGTTCTGAGTTTGTTTAATTGTCCACTTACATTTTTTTGTAATTATAGGTTTCTCCTCTCCATTTACTTTGCTTTATGTTCCACAGCATTTGTAACAGCTATCTTCATGAGGGCTGTTGGAACAAATTAATCTTATCCACCCAACTCTGGGAGAATGAGTCTAAAAACTGTACAACTCTTATTTAATCCAATTGATGTGGAAGACATCACCCTATGAGGTCGCTGGTCTTCTTCAAAAACAAAATATGAACAAAACTTTAAATTGATTTGCAAATGTCTTACTATGTTTATTTATGTTTTCTTTCAGTATGATAGTACACTCATCTGTAGTGGAATCAAATTCAATCTGAGGAAGGTTAGGCTAATTTATTTATAAAAAGCAAGAAAAACTTGATAATTATATGATCCAAGCCAGTAGATTTGAACCATTTATGAAGCTTGCTAGGTGCCTAAGACATTAAAAAGCCTAACCCCTTGAGTTCCTGTCCCATAGATTTGAAGGAAGCCATATTACTATGCTATGTTTAAATCCTTTTGACTATATGTATTTCTATATGGAGATAAAGGGACTGTCTTTCTGAACCATTGGTATTTCCTTGCTCAATATCCTTTTCATACACTAGTTAAGTAAACTTTCTTCTTGCTAAATGTTACAGTCTATGAGTTTTTCAATTGATTCTAATCTTCAGCAGAACAACCAGACTGGCCAGTTGGACCTGATTCAGAATAGCATCCATTACCATGATTTGTTTAGTTTCCTAATGTGGTAATGTTTATTAATGAACCAGAAAATGAAATTAGTACAAGTCAAACGCTTTTAATGAAAAACAACTATAAATCAGTTATAATAATGGAAAAGGATATTATGAGAGATGGTGTTTTTAATGGAATTGGGAGTAAAAGAAAGCCAGACCATTTGGAAACCTAAGAGAGGTCTAGATGGAATTTAAAAGACCATATAGCCTTTCATAATATATATGAAAATTTAGTATCAAAGATTTTAAATTATTTGCTCTAAGTCATGCTGGCAATTAGTATAAAAGCAGAGATTCAAGCTGAGTTCTTCTGCAGCCAGTTTCAATATTCTTTCCTATGGTAACACATTTCCTTTTCACTTTGCATTATTTGGGAGTAGAAATTTAAAAGAAATATTCCACTCGAGTTCAAAATCAAGTACACAAATAGGAAATCTGGGAATCATGGATAATTAGCAGTTCAAGTGAAAAGGTCCTAGGAGTCTTGATAGATCACAACAACAAGAAATGTTAATGTCATGATGCCGTGGAAAAAAAAAATACTACGACCTTAGACTACTTGATTTGTGCCCTAGTATCCAGATAAGTAGGTATGATAGCACTCTTTTTTGGTAGATCAGATCAAATAAAAACAACAAAATAAAATCCTTGATGTGTAATTAAGGAGACCTGGATTATGATGTAGCCTCGACACATTTGTGACCTTTGACTAATTAGTTCAGCTCTTTCAGTTTTAGTTTATTTATAAAATGAGGTTTAAAATATTTGCATTATTTACTTTTCAGAGCTGTTTCAAGCCATATAAACTATAGTGTTAGTGAAGCGTAAATAATTTCTCTTTCTGGCTAGTTCTTTGAAAGGCTATTGATGAACTTTCATGAATTGAATGGATGATGATCAGAATGGAGATCAGAAAGATTAAACACCTTGCGCCTCTGTTTCCTCCTTTGTAAAATAGGATAAATGCTAGACTAAATGACTTTGGAGAAGAACTTTTCTAGCTCTAGATTTATTGTCATGAATTGAAGAAATTGGGGAAGTTATTTATTTATTTATTTATTGATTATAACTTTTTATTGACAGAGCCCATGCCTGGGTAGGGTTTTTTTTTTTTTTTTTTTTTTTTTTTTTTTTTTTTTTTTTTTTAAACAACATTATCCCTTGTACTCACTTCTGTTCCGACTTCTCTCCTCCCTCCCTTCACCCCCTCCCCCCAGGTGGCAAGCAATCCTATACAAGTAAATATGTCACAGTATATCTTAGATACAATATACATATGCAGAACCGAACAGTTCACTTGTTGCACAGGAAGAATTGGATTCAGAAGGTAAAAATAACCCTGGAAGAAAAACAAAAATGCAAGCAGTTTAGATTCATTTCCCAGTGTTCTTTCTTTGGGTGTAGCTGCTTCTGTCCATCCTTGATCAATTGAAACTGAATCAGATCTCTTTGTCAAAGAAATCCACTTCCATCAGAATATATCCTCATACAGTATCATTGCTGAAGTATATAATGATCTCCTGGTCCTGCTCATTTCACTTAGCATCAGTTCATGTAAGTCTTTCCAAACCTTTCTGAATTCATGCTGCTGGTCATTTCTTACAGAACAATAATATTCCATAATATTCATATACCACAATTTATTCAGCCATTCTCCAATTGATGGGCATCCATTCATTTTCCAGTTCCTAGCCACTACAAACAGGGCTGCCACAAACATTCTTGTACATTTCCCTTTCCCTTCTTTAGTATCTTTTTGGGATATAAACCCAGTAATAGCACTGCTGGATCAAAGGGTATGCACAGTTTGGGGAAGTTTTGACAAGAGACTTATAGCATGTATGATTTCTGAGTTTAGAATAATTGAAGTGCTGTCACAAAGCAAAGAAATCAGATACAGTCTGTGTGGTAACTGAGAACAAATGTAGGAAATTTGGCACAGGCTTATTTTCTTTCTGTTTGTTTCTTTACCTATATAAGTGGTTAGTTTAGGTGATGGCTAAAAGTCCTTTCAACCCTAAACTCTATGGCTCAATGATTTTAAGTTACAGGATAATGAGTTGTAGACGGAAAGGAAAGAGCCCAACAACAACTAAACTTTTAATGGCAGAGAATAAGCAAAATTCCTTGGGACTATTTTCTATTAACTAGCAATATGATGCAGTATTAAGAACACTTGTCATGGAATTGTCATGGAATCAGAACATATGGATCCAAATCTTGCCTCTGTTACTTGCTACCTATATGACAGGAGGCATTTAATTAAGCCTGAGTAAGCCTGCTTCCGGTTGTCCTTGCTAGTTCAAACTGTATTGCCTTTGAGAGAGACAGAGATCAGCTAGAGTATCCTTAACTTAAAGGATACTCCAAATGACTTCAGGCCAAGAGTAGAATAACCCTGATGTAGTATGACATAGCACTTGAGTTTCTAGTATGGAGAGGCTTCATGAGCAAGAAAATATCTACATGGTGTGCATTTTCATGTGTTTATTTATTGGTATTTATATGTAATATTGTAATTAAAGGACAGTGTACAGTTAGTTATGCTTTGGGAAGAAGAATAAGTATTAAATGCCTATTATGTGCTAGCCACTATGCTAAGAACTTTTATAAATATTCCCATTAACTCCTCACAATAACTCCTGGAGGTAGGAATTATTATTAGGAATCTGGGACAAAGATTAAGTGCGTGTCCAGGGACATACAACTATGAATTGTTTGAAGCTTCATGTGAATTCAGGTCTTCCTGACTCCAGGTACAGTATTCTATCTACTGCTTTACTTAGCTGCTTTGGGAAATGACTTCGAGTAAAATATAACAGGGACAAAATGAAAAGGGTGTTTATTTTGCATTGAGAGCTAATCATTTAGGCCACCATCCACAGGTTCCAAAAAAAAAAAAAAAAAAAGTCATATACAGATTGAGAGAAGCCTTAGGATCCCTCTCAGGATCTAGGTGGAAATAAATTAATACAGGACAAAGACTAAGTGCTTGTTTGACAGCATATCAGATGGTCCTTGCTATGCTTCTATGTTTTCACTAGAGTTTAATGTATTATTATCTATGAGGGGATAGGACCATGTTTTAGCTATATTTTCTATTCTCTTTAGTGATCAGCACGAAACCTTGCACACAGTAGGTACTTAATTGTAGCTGATAATGTTGTTGAACAAAACAATTGCTATATGTTTACTGAAAAATCTGGTGTGAAGCAAAAAACATTCACACAGTCACTCTTGATAAATAATATATAAAGGGCAGTTAGGTGGTACAATGGATAGAGTACCAGCTCTGAGGTCAGGAGAACCTGAGTTCAAAATGTGACCTCAGACACTTTAACACGTCCTGACTGTGTGATCCTGGGCAAGTCACTTAATTCCAATTGCCTCAGGGAAAAAAAAAAAAAAAGATAAATAATATATGATGAAAAAAGAACTCTTCAGGAGTAGAAAAAACATCTTCATCATATCCTTTCCTTTCAGCTTAACTGTGTGATGAGTTGTACTCATGTAGGTTCTCCCTAAATTCTGACTTAAGGATGAGAATGATGATAACATAATGTACTAGAAAGTATTAGACTCGGATTCTAAAATCATGGAATTCACAGCTGGAAGGGCTCTTTCAGATTATCTAGGATTACCCTCTCCTTACAATGAGAGAAAAAAACTTAGACCTAGAAAGGGAAATTAGTTGTCCAATGTCATACAGTACAATTATGATTCAAATTTAGGATATCTGACCCCAAATTGAATATTCTTTCAAAACCACTTTGAGTCAGAAAACCTTGTTTATAGTTCCTGGTTGGATGTCCATAGACAATTTCATATCTTCTTTCTGAACCTCAGTTTTTTTCTGTCTGTAAAATGAATATACCTTACTGGTTTGTTGTGAAGAAAGTGCTATATAAACTTTAAAGCACTATGCTTCAAGCAGCATACTGAAATCATGCAACGATGAAATGGCACCATCTGCTGGTCATAAAATCCTTTCTGGTTGTTTTAATGAAAAATGAAATCTTTTGACAATTTCTGTAGAGGGCTTGATTCTGCTATCAATGAAAAACATTTACTAAGTACATGCTCTTCTTGAAGCAATACTCTATTCAGATAGAAAAATAATGAATAATTCCCATTTCCATAGAACTTCATGTTTTAAAAAGTAATTTCCTTTATAACAACCCAGCAAAAGCAAAGAATATGATATATTGATTACATACAGTTTTCTGATAAAGGTAACCAGACAGATCACTTTGACAGTCTTTGATCAAGTAAAAAATAAAACTGAGACAACCAGATACATTTGACAAAAGTGGTCATAATATCACAGACAATATTCTATACAAAGTCTCAATTGAAGTGGGATTCTTTAGGGATAGTGAGGTGTGCAAATGATTCTGTCTGAAGATGACACTGTGCTAACTGAATTAAATTCTGGAACACCAGAGAGCAATAAAATAGTTACTGAAAAAAAATCATCTTAATCACACGCAAGAAAAAAAAAAGTCAAGCCTTTGAAGAATGTATATTGCCCAGATTATAAGATACATGTGGCCAGACAACCTGTTATATATCTAATAGTACATATATATTAAAAGATACAATGGAGGACTGAGTGGAATAGGAAGTAGACAAGCAGATTGGATTTAGAACTGTATAGCATTTATATTGAATCTAACTTGCTCTTACTACAAATGCTTCTTATTTTAATATTTCTTCTGGAAAGCTAGGACAATGAATAGAACTAGCCTTGGAGTGGGAAAGAGCTGAATTCAAATTTTCTCTTTGACACATTAGTAGATGAGTTATAACTTCTTGTTTCCCCAGGAAAACTTTAAAACTAAATTGTAGAGTAGGGGCCAATGTATACAGAGAAATTTCTCGCTAGCATTAAAATCTCAGATTCAGCTTAAAAAAGAATTTCCTTCCATTAGATCATGGTACCCCATGATCTGAGGAAAATCTAAATTATAGTGACCCAAGGAGCAATGGAAACAATGGATGTTTATAGAATGCTTAAAATACATTATTGTATATAAGTCTCATAACACTGAGGGATAGATACTCCAGATATTCTTATTTTGTAGATAAAGAGACAGGCTTAGAGAAGTGCCTTGCTCATGATTATACAACTACTAAGTAATGGCAGTAGCTGGAGGCAGAGTGGGCTGGACCTGGAGTCAGAAAAGCTTGAATTCAAATTTGGTCTCAGACTACTAGCTATGTGATCCTGGGCAAGTCACACTTGTTTACCTTAATCCGTTGAAGAAGCAAGTGGCAAACCTTCGGTTTCTTTGCCAAGAGAACCCATCAAGTCACATTTGAATGTCTGAACAACAGTGACAGAAGGAAACCCAGGACCAGACCCTCAGCATAGGCTTCTAAGCACCCTGACCTTGCGGCTTCTCTCTGAAAGACCAATCATATGTGTGAGGAGGTGACATTACTATGAGCTTGCAGTTAATAAGTGCTATAAACGACATCAAGGGCAGGTATGACAAGAGGGATCTAGTCATGTAAAGAGATAAAGAAGGACTGATTGAATGCTGCCCGGGAAAACACAAAATAAAAGAGTCTTCATGGAAAACAAAAACAAAAACAAAAACAAAAAAACAACAATCCAGGCTAAGGAAGATGGAAGTTGTTATAAAGGGGAGCTTCTTAAGCTTTTTCCACCTGTGACCCCTTTTTCCCCAAGAAATTTTTACACTATTTCAGGTATATAGGTATACAAATCAAACATTTACTGATAATAAATTGTAATTAGACGAGCCCCACTTTCCATTATGAGACTCCATAAGGGATCACAAATCACCATTTAAGAAGCTAGTCTTAAAGAACATGATTGATCCTAGATCCATTAAAGAAGAGGAACATGCTAGTACCAAAATAGCTTACTCTATGCAGATTCTCTGTAATCTTCTGTATTGTTTTGAATAAATATTTCAATAAATATTTGAGAAACTGAAGTGCACTCAGAAGAAGATTAAAATTAATTACCTATTTACCTATTTCTAGATATTAAAAATTACCTAGAGAAGTTTAGAGGGAAGATAAGTAGTTGTCCTGTGGGAGGGAGATTATATTTCTTCTGTTTGGGCAAAAGTAGAAGTAATTGATATTAGTTATGGGAATATATATTTTTAGTTTAATGTATGAAAAATCCTCCCAACCAACATAGCTGGTCAAAAGTGGAATGTACCAGGTCCAGGACTTCATCCATGCACTACCAACTTATTTGGCGTTTATTCAGTTAATATATTCATTTCTGTTGTCAAAAGACAGAATTAGTACAAGTTAAAAGTCCTTTAATAAAATAGCATAGCAGATAGGTTGTAGTTATGGAGAAGCATATTGCAAGGAAAATACAAAGAGGGAGTGATTTTCATGGAATTTGGGGGAATGGAGAACCAGAGTACTTGGGAAACATGAGTACCCAAAAATCTAATGAAGGAACTTTCAAGATGGGATTTAAAAAAAATTCCCTCATCATATAGATATGGAAACTGAGGATCAAAGACCTTTAAATGACTTGCCTAAAGCCATGCTAGTAGTTGGTATAAGAGCCAAAATTCAAACCTAGGTCTTCTGTCTCCAGCCCCAGTATTCTCTCCTACTTCAGCATATTTCCTTTTCACTTTGCTTTATGGGGAGGTGAAATTTTTAAAAAAATATTCTTTGACTTCAAAATCGTATGAATAGGAGATATGAAAGGTTTAGGTATAATATCAATTCAAACAAAAAAAGTTTCTGAGGGTTTTAATTGCTCATAAGAACAATATTAACAGTGTAATAATGTCCTGAAAAAAGCTAATATGACTTTAGGATCCGTGAACTGTATGTTCATTGCATGGAACATGGTGATACCACTGCCCTGTGCCCTGATCAGGCCACATATGGAGGTAAAGTAGTTCAATTAAAAGACCCCTAGCTTGTAATGAAGACAGTTTTTGATAAAGGCACTGACATTTATCAGCTTGTGTGGCTGTGTACAAATCATCTCACCTGAAATTCATTATCTTCACTTGTAAAATATTTGCATTATTTACCTTCAAGATCTGCCACCAGGAAATTTATACAAATTGGAAATTGACATATAGGTATAAAATATTTTTCTGGAAGCCACATTTTAGAAAAGAAAGTGATGAATTTTCATTTATTCAATGGATTTTAGGATAATGTGAGAGTTAAAACCCCTGGCATCTGAAGATATTAAAAAAAAAAAAGCCTCTGTACAATGGGCTGAGAATTAGAGAGCTTTTGAGGTCCCTTCTAGCTTTTGATTTAATATTCTAATAAAGTGAGGAAACTGGTGATGATGTGCCTTGTGGAGACATACGTTGTGACTGCTATCTTTAGACACTTAAAGATCTCTCATAAAACAGAGATTATTCTGTGTGGTACCAGAGGGTAATAGTAAGAATATTGGAGTAGGGAGCAATTTAAATAGCTATGTGACTCTGGCAAAAGTAATTCATCTTTCTGAGCTTCAGCTTCCTTATCTATAAAATTGATTAGATGATCTCTGAGGTTCTGGCTCAACATAAGGAAGAACTCTCAAATGATCAGACCTGAAAAAGAATGAAATTCACTGTGGTTCCAGCTGACTAGAAATATTCCCATGCAGACTGGATTATATTTGAACAAATTTCTTCATCTGTAGAAGATGAGCTCACATGAAAGGATCTCCATCTGTGATGTCTTAGGCCATGTGTGGAGCAACCTTCTCCTCTCACTCCTCCCTGTTCCCAATGATCTGAGAGGACCCAAAACCTCCCTTTGTACTGGGACAAACACTTGTGTCAATCTTGATTACTAACTTAATTATTGTCTGTGTGACTCTGGGCAAATCCTTTTTCTCCTTGGGGCTTCAGTTTCTGCCTTAATCAAATAAAGATACCAGACTCAAGCTTCAAAGTCCTCTAAACACTTTCATTCTATGAATCTAGGATCTTTATAGGACAAACCTTGTGCAGCTCATTTCTGAGCTGGGAATGCTAAGGAGCCTGAAAGGGCAGGTATCAAGAAGGTTAGTAGGGTAATCTGAAGCCCTTTCAGAGCTAAGAATTTGCATCACTGATTATTTGAAGTCCAGCACAGCCAGTCTGTTTTACTTGAGTAATTTTCACCATTTTTGTCCTCCGATGATGGACCAGTGGATTTCCTTTGTGTTTTGGGTAAATCATTTTATTTCACAGGGGTTTAGTTTCCTCTTATGTAAAAGAGAATTAATAATTCCTAGCCAGCCTTCCTGGCAAGGCTGTTGAGAGGTTCAATTACAGTTAGCATTTATAAAAAGTCTAATCCATTCCAATCTATGTACTAAGGACTGAATAAAAGACAAAATGAACAATTCCTGCTTTCAAGATACTTACTTAGGTACTTATTCTATTGGGGGAGACATCTACATATAAAAAGTGTTAACAAGACTTTGATGTCTGCCCAGAAAATTTAAGATTGAAGTATGTAAATAGGACACATAAGGGGCCCACTCTTGAGTGAAGATATCTTGTACCACATGGAAGGGAGTAGCCTCTTTCCTTTGGTTGCATGGTCAGAACCACTTGCTTATTATTTATTCATTTAGCAAGAAAATTGGGGTTAAGTGACTCACCCAGGATCACACACTATGAAGTAATAAGTTTTTGAGGCCGGATTTGAACTCAGGTCCTCCTAACTTCAGAGCTGATGCTCCAAATATATAGATAGATAAATCTATGAAATAAATATATGTATAATAAGGAATAATGTCAAGGTAATTATATAAAAGTTAGGAAGGACATTAGTTAAGGAAATAAGGAAAGGAATCATCTATAAGGTGGTGCTTGACGTCTAGTCCTTTTAAAGACAAGGATTCTGTGTTTGAAATGTAAGGAAAGATGTAGTATATTCTGGGCAAGGGAGATGACTCATGAAGCTCATTGTAAAGGACACCATGTAGCTGCTCCTCCACTTGCATATTTAAAACTACCAGACTGAGAATGTATCTTTCTCTTTCTAGGGACATTGGGCTGAAGGTCTTATTTACTAAGTATGAAAACACCATCACCCGATTACAGTCAATACATTGTAATCAGACTTTAGCCAAGGTCTCCATGGCAAAAGCTCTTGTGTTTGGGGACTCCATCTCTTCCATCTGAAACTGAAAAGGATCAAAAAGTAATACTAAAACCAACTTTTCAAGGTCACTCTCTCTTGGCTTTCTCACATGGCTTCCTGCAAAATGTCCATGATGTGGGTGAATGCTACCAAAATGAAAGCCTGTTCCAGAATGGTAGTTTTAAAGATGCAGGTAGTTCTGCATATACAACTAATGGAAAGATAATAGGTCAAAGCACCGAGCTTCTTGTACAGTCAGGTTCCTGGGGTCTCCCACATGATCTGCTTCTAAGATTATCTGAGCATGCACCAAAACATAAATATATAAAGGATAAACATATGCAGAATGCAAAATAATTTTAAGATAATTATACAAATGTTAGGAAGGGCATTACTAGTTAGGAAATCAAGAAAGAAATCATATATAAGGTGGTACTTGGTCTAGTACCTTTAAAGACAAGGATTCTGTGGCGGGGCGGGGAATAAGGACAGATAAAATTTTTCTGGGCATGGGAGATGGCAAGTGAGGCTCATATTAAAAGGCACAAGAAAAAGTGATTTGGAAAGCATAGTTTTGTTCTAAGAATCACAAATTATAAAATTAGAAGATACCTTAAGTATCACTCAGGACAACTGCATTTTATTTTTAAAAAATTTTTAATTTCTAACAACCAATATAAATTGTCAAATAGCTGAAAAGTATTAAAAGGTAAAAATAAAGCAAATATGAGAAGAACTAAAACTAAACAAAACAATACCAAAACCAATAATTGTTATAATTGTATATTTACTAATTAATAAAAAAAAACCACAATTTTATCAACTTGAAAAATTTCATTCTTAGTCTAAAGTCTATGACTGATAAATTGGTTGAGACATGTTCTTACAAGGCTAGGGCTTAACCAATTTTAATGGATGCCTTTTGTTTTTACTGTGCATCATTTCTAAATATATTCTCTCCTTTCCAATCCACACCATCAAGTCATTTCTTGTTGCATAAATTTAAAGAAAGAGGAAAATCGATCAGAAAAAAAAAAAAAAACTCATTTGTCTGTTATGTTTGACAGTACATGCAAAATCCCATAATTGTAGTTTCCCATTTCTGCAGGCAAAGGAGGAAAGTACTTTTTCCTCAACTTTTCTCTTTGGCCAAACTTGATCATTATTATTATTACATTAATGTTGTTTTATAATTTTTGTTCTTTTCATTTACCTTGTTATACTGTATGGTGTTTCCCTGGTTCTGCTTGTTTCATTTTGAATTAATGAAAGGGAATGCAAAAAAAAAAAAAAAAAAAAAAAAAAAGATCTTACTGTGTGCAAACTATTAAAAATACACAGAAAAGCAAGACAATATTTCCTCTCAAGCAGTTTAGGTGGAAAGGTCATTGCTGTCAATTTATTCTCTAGTCTCTTGGGTTCTAAAAGAATTCTTTTTTTTTTTTTTTTCTAACATGGCCCATAGGGTGTTTTTCCTATTTTAACAATATCTGTGAAAACCTAACTCATAATTTGCCCATTTCTCTTTTAAAAAAGGATTTGATTTCCTCATCTTTTCTGTTGCCTCTTCTTCAAACCTTTTCAGCATCAGTTCACATTCCTCATCACTGGGAGATAAATCATGTGTTCTTTCTACCATGATCCTTACATGACCTGATTCCATCTTTTGCACATTAGAGGATGGATCACCTTTGTTAGGGATGTCTTTATTAATCTTTGTATTAATTTTCTAATACAAGGGATTATACAACATCCCACAGCCCTGAGGATTTCCATAGCTACAATTAGGGAGATGAAGATTAATACTGCTATTTCTCTCCATCTACAAAACTAGAATTCTAACCAGTAAGTGATAAGGTTGTCTATTCCTGAATTCCAAGCTAGTTCCTCAGTGAGGGAGTAAACCCTGCAAAAGCTTTGTAATAGTACCACCAGGGGCAGTATTGCTTGGTATAAAAGTACAGTAACTATCATCTTTCCATCTTTCAATCTTCTTTTTCTGTCATCAGCTATCCAAGGCCATCCTGCTTATAGCGTCAGTTGGCTAGCAATACCCTTTATTGACTCTCTAGTGTAATTTATAAGTCTTTGTTGGTTATATATAATTTATCCAATCTACTTTTTTGTTAATTGTAACCCATCAGAACAGGGAGTCAAATCCAGCAGCTATTTCATCTCTGGCTTTGAATTCATCAGGAACATCTATTGGAATACTACTTGTTAACTAAATATATCTTCATCACATAAGGTGCTTCAGAAGTGTTTCTTCTTTTCCTGAGTTTGGGCCTTATTGCTGTATCTGAGTCCAAGGTTAGGAATCCTAGAGTGAGTGCTACAGCCAATTATACTAATGCACTGGTTCCAGTCTAGTCATGGGGGAGAGTGAACTTCAGTGTTTCTTTCACACAACCACCAAAGATGTGCATGGGAGATATTCACTTGAGAGAATTTGTCAGCACTATTCTCTGTCATATTTCTCATCTGGATGCAAACAACCATCTCCTCCCAAGGTTTGGAAAACTTCCCCTTGTCTTGAGAAGCAACTGATATGGTTCCCTATTCTGGGGTGAAAGGTAGAATGGCTTTGATGTCTTCTCTCTTCACGAGTGGAAAAAGGTATGATAATGCACTACAATTTTCTCTTGGAGCACTCTCTTGGAATAGCTGTGTACCATGTACTTGAATCCACTTTCATGTGCATTCTCATGCGCATTCCTGTACAGCAGGCCAGTCCATGTCACAAGCATACCAAATGCTTTTATTGAGGCTTTTCACTAGTGTATTTCATCTATTCCATCCAAGCATATGTATTCCCATATACAATTTCTATCTCTAGGGTTTGGTTTAGACCAGGCGATTTTTGAACCCACAGGATCCATAGCTGGACTCATTGTACTTGACTCTGAATCTTCTCTTGGCTCTAAGACTTCAAAGCTAATATTCCCTTTCCCTATGGTATCTACAACTCTGCCCTGGGCCTCTATTCCAAATCCATAGATACTCATTACATTTTGGTTAGGGTTCACAAAGGTTAAAACATTAGGGCTGCATTGGTTTGTCTCGCAGCTTTCCCCTTTCAAGGGACCCTTGGTCAGGAAAATCTCTGAAGTTATACTCTTCCCATCCTTATTCTGGGTATTATATGACCAGCAGCCAGAAGTCATAAACCAAACGTGGGGACAAAGAATTTTTCTTTTGTCTGATATTGTGATTCTAGGCACATCTTATCTGTTATAATTTTGGTTTCTCCTTTGTACTTCCACTCTGTTATTACAAGTAGACACATCATACATGTCAAAAAGGGCTGTTTGGACCAATACATTTCTCTTAACTATTGTTTGGTAAACAGAGATAGTATTAGTGCCCATAGTAAGAGGAAGACACAACACACTGACCCACTGAGGTAATCCCATGATCACAACTTATTGGTAAATTGGGATCCAATTTTTCTCAAATTACTCTGGTCTCCTGACCCTCAGCTTTGAAGTTGGAAGCATATACTCCTCCTGATTGTTTACTTACCAGGAGGGCAGGCATACAAATATAAACAAAAGTATCCCAAACAATATAAATGCTGTACCAAGTGTCATTCCAAGATCCATCCTACATCAACTGTCATTAAGACTTCTTACAGAGAGTGATTCTTAGTGATAATGGATTTTTATTAACCTCCTAATCCTGTGGTTCCTCTACAGGTCCCTTTACCTTGGTGTAATGGGCTCAACCTTTTCAGCAGTTCTTACAGGTTTGTCCCTACTGGGGGGACAAACCCTCTCTTCTTTCCAAGTTTTTTGTAAGCACCAGTCAACTGGCTTGAAAGGATGACCAGCAAACTCATGTGGTGGGGTCTGTGCCAGCAGACCTCTATGACAAAGCTGTGAAAGGGAGGATAACCCTTAAAAACCTGTCTTTACTCTCAAATGAAGGGGGCTCCTGGCTCCTTGCCAAATAGGGCATTCCATGCAACATTTCACATGGGGACACCTGATGTCTTTCCTGTGGGCAGTTCTTACCTTTAACAAAACTATTGCTAGACATTTGGTCCAAGGCAATGGAGTTTCCAAACCTCGATCTGATGATTGCCTTTTTAAGGTCGGATTCATTCTTTCTATGCTTCCAGAGGAGAGAGGGTGCCATGGGGTATGACATTCCCAATGAATATCCAGGCTGAACAAAATATTTTATAGACCTCAAAACATAAAATGAGTCTCATTGTGTCAATTTTTTCTACCAATCCAAATCTTTATTCTAAAATTACCTTGCTCAGCTCTGAAGAAATTAAGAGGTAAGCTTAAACCCACCCTGTCAAGTGATTTATCACAACTAGTAAGTACTTTAGCCTCCCCATTAGTGGCATTTCAGTATAACCTCCTAGAATACTCTAAAAAGGCCTAAGACTAATTTCTTTTCCTCCAGGTACAAATTTTCTTAAGACCTTTCTATTAATCTTTTGGGATATTACATACTTTTAGTAATTTGTTTGGCTATTATATATAATCCTATACATTGGAAGGTCTTAAAAGTATCACACATAGTCTAGATTCCCCAATGAATTTCCTTATGAAATATTCCCAATATTTCTCTAGTCATTTCCTTGTTAAGCATTCTCCTTCCATCAGGGAGTACACAGCACTCTTCCTCAGTTTTAATAGCTCTGATCCTGGTCAGTTTTTCTTCTTTCTTATTGAATACAGGGAATGTTAGGGATTAGGATCAACATTTTAGTTTCAGCCTCCTCTTAAAAGGCTTTTTTGGGCCTCTTGATCTGTCAATCTATTCCCAGTTATTTCAGGGGAGCGTCCCTTCTAATACCTCCATATATGCACTAGTGCAGTTTTGGAGGGAAGTAATAGATCTAACACTTGCTTAATCAGCTTTCCATGGACTAGTTCCTTCTCTTGCTGTTAATCAATCACCTCTCCCAAATTTCCCCAAAAGTATGCAACACAACAGAAGCATACTTAGAGTCGATATAGAGTCAGCATACAATGCACATGTATGAGCAATAAGTATATGTGTAATTACTGACTGTAGTCATTTCTTTCCCTCCAAAAGGATGAGGTATCATTTGACACATGCCACCATATGAGGGTCTTTCAGAGTGATTTTTAAAGCTTTATTTTTATTTCTCTTTGAATCCCATTCCTAGCCTAAACCCCAGGATTAATTTTCTTTTCTTTAGTTGTCAAAGTTCACAACTGAACTCTCAACTGTGTTATTTAATTCATTTTCAAATTAAGCCTAAGTATCAAATCCCTCCCTAATAACTTGATACCTGCTTCAGGTATATACAAAAATTTGGCCTTGTCTCTTTTACCTTCCCATTATATTTCTATTTCTTCAAAAAATGGTACCCAAATTTTTCCCTCTAACTCCAGTGTCTTCACTTAATTTCATTCCTTTTGGCAAGAGAGCCATGGATCTTTCAGCTCTTGTGTCAACAAGGAAAAGAACTTCTTACCTGGAGTCCCCAACCTTTAAATTTACCAGGGGATATTGGTCAAGCTTAAGGAGGAACCTTAGAACATCCTATTTTTCTTCCTTGTGAAAAGATGAGAAGTGCTATCTGCTCCTCCCTTTTTAGTTGGGGCATTCTCTCTTGAAATGTCCCGACTTCCCACAATGAAAACACTTTTTATTCTCCCACTTCGCTTTGTGTCCTGTTTCACTAACTTTTCCATCTGTTTCCAGATTTCCAATAACTCAACCTGCCGTTTCTCTCCCCCAGCTCCCCTATTCTAGGGGACTTCCCTTGCTGTCCGCACCTTAAGTCTAACCTTCTGCTTCTGCTCCTCTAGCCTTATATACATTTTCTGTGCTTGTCTCAACAGTTCCTCTAATGGCTGGGTATTGAAATCTGCTATCTAAAAGGTTCTTGTTAATGTCTGGCCAAAATTTAACTACAAAATTAACCCTAAAGTATTCCTTCAGCTATTGGATCTTGGGAATCTGGTCCAGAGTACTGGTTCATATTTTTCCTCATTCTAAGGATTCAGAGGAAGTTTCCATCCTTTTTTCTGATATCAAAGGCCTTATTCAGATTTTGGCACTGCCTCCTTAAATCTAGCTATAATTTATTCTTTTAAAATCTCGCATGTGGGTTCTGTGGGCCACATTATTATCCTATTCAGTATCTACATTACCCTCAGCAGGTAGAATGCCCTGGGCAGTGTTATGCTACAGTCTCCTTGAACTATTCTACCTCAGTTTCCCTGCATTAATTTCCCTGAATTATATCTCCATTGTCCTGAGTTAGTATGCAACCCCACTTTTTCCTGTCCATTAGGGCTGTACTACCCACTCTAAACATTCCAAAGGATAAGACTATCTCAGATACCTAATTGACATCTTTACTTATGTCTGTTCAGACATCCTGACTCTGGCTTCCTAGTAAGAATGTATAGTTTCCCTCCCATTCTGCTAGAACCAAATTTATGGTCCTGAAACTTCCCCTCTTTGCTTCCTGTCTTTATTTCTCTTCATACTAGAATCCTATTAAAAAAGTGGGAGTCTCACATTCACCACTGGATACTTTGAGACAAGAGTCCTGCCCAGTCAATCAATTAAGCCCTCCAATAAATAAAATATTAAAACTCTCTAATCTCTATCTTGCCTCAGTTTCTCTAGCATTACAGCAGGAAGTCTCCTCTTCTACTACTGCCCTCCTCATATCCTGCTCTTCCCTGATGAAGAGAACATTTAGAATAGACATTAACTCATTATAGGTATAAATATATCAGCACCAAAATTGCTCTAATTATTCTAATAACCCTCCTCTTTGGGGGCTTCATTTATTTCTTAAACATCTGTACCTCATCCAAGTCCTCCTCTAGGCCCTCCCACTGATGTAATATAGTATTTAGGGGAGACAGCAATAATTTTAAGGTTCCCTGACCTTAGGGGGCTTCTATTCTAACAATCTGTCTCTGGCTTTGGAATCTGTGACCCTGAAGTCCCCCACCCCAAACCTATTGTTCTAACAATTTGTCAACAAATATTACTGTCTGTGGGTCAGTAATAACCAATTCTTGAAACCACTCCTTGGTTCTACGCTAGGACATAAAATTAGCATATCTATAACATGAAGAACTAGATAAATGTATCTCCTTGCTTCTGTTTGTTTACTAAATTCTCTTGGAATTTAGACTGCTCCAAATGGCGTTACAATTACAATAAACTTTGCCCCTTGACCTGGATACGGGTTCAAGCCTGCAAATTCTTTTGAGACACCTCTCTTTGGAGGATATCTACTTGTATAGGAATTCTCTAGAGAAATGTAAATTATGAGTTTATTATTGATTTGTATTCTTTTGTTTCTAGGATAGATTTTTGGATTTAGGGCATAGGCTTGAACTCCAACAATGAGAGAAAAGGTAAAGGTGGGGGAAGGCTTCTGTTCTATTTAATCTTTACAATTTATGCTTTGAACTCCTTTACTAACAAAAATCTACTCAGATGGAAGATGCACTTTCTTGCAAGATAGAATAAAACCCCCCTTTTGCTTTTTCTTATTTTGAGAGTCTCTGATTGTTTTTGTGGGGGATACTGGCCACTTTATTGGCCACACACTTCTTTACTCCTGTTTTTCTTCTTTTTCTTCTCTAAAAGTGTAAGAGGGGAAATAGCTTGTTGCTTTCATAGTGTGTGGAATTAACTGAGTGAAGACACTCTCATGGGAATATCCTTAAACTGTACCTTATAAGGTACATATATAAGTAGATTTTATAAGTAGAGTTATAGCTTAAAAAAAAAGCTGCAGGTGTTTGTCCCCTCCAGTTTCCAACAACCTCTTAATTAGCATAAATACCTCTTTTATTCTTTTGTTTCTTGGGTAGATTTCCGCCTTTGAATGTAAGCCCAGACTCCCCCAAACAAAAGGCAGAAAAGGTCAGACTAGCGGAGGAGGTGGAGCTTCTCCATTATTTAATCTTGTGTTTTGCATTTTTTACTTTGCACTCCCCTTTTATTGACAAACATCTAGTCAGATGGGGGATGCCCTTTGTCACAAGATCGTGATAAACTCTTTTTGCTTTTTCTTACTCTGGAGAGTATCTGATTGTTTTTGTGGTCGATACTGTTCCACACAGTTTGAGGGTTCATTCTAAGATATTTCCTGTTGGTGAAGGGTATCTCCTATACTGAATCTTTGGGCAGTTGCCCTCTGGAGAGTTTTCCCGTAGTCTTTGAATTTGGCTCAGGAACTCTAGCTTTAATTGGATAAAATCCAAAAGAAAGAAACTCAGAAAACAAAAAATGGAAGTGAGCAAGTTAAGAGAGAGAATTAATTTGGTCCAGGAGATAAGCCAGCTGAGAAGTTTGAAATCAGTCAGATAACTTGTATAGCCCAGCCCAGAAGAGCAAGAACTGATGAGGGGGGGAGAAAGACTCTATCCCTAAGAAGATTTTCCTCTGCCAAGCAATTGGTGATCAAATTATCTGGCTGACTGGGCTTTAGATTGGGAAAATTTAGGCAGTTACAAGTTTGTAAAAGGCTCCCATTTTCCTTTGAATGGCAAGAACTGGTAAAGGGGAAGACGAAACTCTATTTGTAAAAGGACTTTGCTAAGCAACTTGTGAGCCATCTTAACATTGGGAAAACCCTAGGCAGTTTGAGTCCATAAGAATTCTCCTATTTTCCTTTGGCAAGATGAGGTGTGTTCTATCCATTATAAGAGGATAAGATACTGTGGAACTTGGAAAGTAGTTGACTCTAAGCCTATTTGGTGTCCCTGGAAGACAGCTCTTTATGAAGAATTGGAATAAAGTACCAAAATGTATAGGGATTAAATACTGTTTTTGTTTGTTTGGACAAGTGTCATTTAAATAAACTGTTCATTCCCCAAGAGTTGGGTATAAATTCAAAGGAGCCCTCAATACCCAGCTAGCCTGTTTCTAAGACTTTGGCTCCTGAACTCCCCCCCATTGCTTGGGCCCCAAACTCCCTCCCTCTGACTTTGGGAATGAGCCATGAGGTAGAGCACTTGAAAACTCCTTCAAGGAGAAATTCTCCTTGAATTCTCCTATGTGAGACCCACCCCAACAAACCAAGATAAAGTGGTTTATCTTGGTGGGACTAGTATTCAATTGCAAGATTTTCTACCCCTCTTGTTGGCTTGAAACCACTCCCAGTAAATGGTCTCATCTAGGCCTGGGGGCAGTAATAGCATTAAGGGAATCTCATTCAATTGAAATTTCTGTCTCAGATTTCCTTATAAAAGCAGGAACTTGGAGCTCAATCCTGGCAGAAGACCTAAGATGCCATGGAATCTCTCTTCCTGGCATAGCAAGCCTCTGCCTGCTGTGATGATATTCTCTTTCAGTGTTACTCTCTCTATCTTCATCTATTTCCCTAATGAGACTTTATATCTTTCTGTTGGGACTTTGCCACCAAGGAATTCAGCCTTTCTATTCATGCATAGCAAAGGCTGACTTCCCAGTGCCAATAATGAATCTCTTTTGCCAAATTAGGTTTTCAGGTTTGTAAATTCCTTTATGAAGGATCTCTACGCCACCAGAAGGGTGGTTCCCAAAACTCCCTACCTTACACCGAATCCCTAAGGGGGCTTAGGGAAGCCAAACCTCTTTATTTGGCTCCCTGAACCACGAACCTGCCATTAACCTCATCATTTAACTTCCTGACGACCAGAAACCTTAATCTCATTTTAGTTCCCTGAATCTAATTTCATCATTTGGTTCCCTAACCATCCTAAATCTAGACCTCTTCAGAACGGGAGCTTGATTTAGAAACAAAATTTGTATTTGTGTATGTGTGTCTGTTTGTCTTCCATATTTCTCTAAGTTAGCCAAATTACAAAGGAAAAGATCTGGCTATTTGGAATTTTAAAAGTGTTTGTTTTGTACATAATTCGAATTATGCAAATAGCTTTTAGCTAGAGAGAAGAAGAACTAGTTCTGAAATAGGTAAAGTTTTTAGTTGCTATACCAAAAAGAAAAAAAAAAAAAACAAAAAACTGACATTTCTGTGGAACTAGAACTGGCCAATTTGGGTCTGCAGAAAGTTAAGTTACAGAATTGTTAAAACATTTTAGTAGATTCTGGGGTTTTGAGACTTAAATTTTAAGTTGCTTGGCACTACCATTTAAGTTGCTGATCTATTTTATTTTATTTTTGGCAAGGCAATTGGGATTAAGTGACTTGCCCAGGGTCACAGAGTTAAGGAAGTTTTAAGTATCTGAGAGCCGATTTGAATTCAGTATCTCCTGACTTCAGGATTAGTGCCCTATCCACTGCTCTATCTAGCTCCCCCATTCATATTTTTAAGTAGGCTTAATTTACATGATTAAAAGCCTTAAGGACTAGAACTTGAAGCTTATAGAAAAAACAAAACTGTCAAAAGCGGGGAAAAACTCTTCCTTCTCTGGTATTTTCCCAAACTTCTCAGGTTTGAGGAGTTTATTGTGGCTAGGGTGATGTCCTTGGCTGGCCTGAATTCTGGGGTTTGCATTGGTACCTCAATATCTTTGAATGGGTCCACACCTCATCCTGGTATTTCTGACACAGAGGGTGGGGTAGTCACTAGACCACAAATCCATCCTAAGTCCAAATTTCTTTCTCTTTGCCCAGGATCCTAAAGTCCATCAATTTTTTAAAGCCCTGTGGAGGGTCTTGAAAAGGCAGTTTTCTGCCACTTTTTATTTTGGAGCTGTGTGTGTTTAGCACTTCTCAGTCTGAACAGTTCCTAGGCAGCATATAGGATTATGACCCTTTGAAATGTTGTATGGAATGCCTTACTCAGATGGAAAAGGATAAATTTTTAAGGAATTATATATTGGCAGTGTCCTCATCACTTTCAGACCTTAGGAAGGAAGGATTGCTGGCCAAGACACCACCTTTGGAGCTTGCAGTTCTAGAAGTCCTGGAAGAAGCAGAGTAGGAAGTACTTTGTCAGATGTTATCAGATGTTACAGATGAATGAGACTGAAATCTGGAGGCTGAAAACACCAGGTTTAAAGGACCTGTGGATGAACTTCAACAAGGGACTGTTAAAGACAGTTTATAATCCCTAAAATTGACAGCAATTAGGAATGTTTTGATGGGAGGTGGGAATGTTTGTGCTTAACACAATGTTAATGTTGTGTTAACATTTTTAGAATAAAGAAATAATTATTTTGATAAGGTTCTTCTTTTTTTTTTTCTTAATAACTTTTTATTGATAGAACCCATGCCAGGGTAATTTTTTACAGCATTATCCCTTGCACTCACTTCTGTTCCAATTTTTCCCTTCTTTCCCTCCACCCCCCGATGGCAAGCAGTCCTTTACATGTTGAATAGGTTACAGTATATCCTAGATACAATATATGTGTGCAGAACCGAACAGTTTTCTTGTTGCACAGGGAGAATTGGATTCAGAAAGTATAAATAACCCGGGAAGAAAAACAAAAATGCAGTTTATATTTATTTCCCAGTGTTCTTTCTTTGGGTGTAGCTGCTTCTGTCCATCCTTGATCAATTGAAACTGAATTAGCTCTCTTTATCGAAGAGATCCACTTCTATCAGAATACATCCTCAAACAGTATCGTTGTTGAGGTATATAATGATCTCCTGGTTCTGCTCATTTCACTCAGCATCAGTTCATGTAAGTCTCGCCAGTCCTCTCTGTATTCATCCTGCTGGTCATTCCTTACAGAACAATAACATTCCATAACATTCATATACCACAATTTACTCAACCATTCTCCAATTGATGGGCATCCATTCATTTTCCAGCTTCTAGCCACTACAAACAGGGCTGCCACAAACATTTTGGCACATACACGTCCCTTTCCCTTCTTTAGTATCTCTTTGGGGTATAAGCCCAGTAGAAACACTGCTGGATCAAAGGGTATGCACATGATAACTTTTTGAGCATAGTTCCAAATTGCTCTCCAGAATGGCTGGATGTGTTTACAATTCCACCAACAATGTATCAGTATCCCTGTTTTCCCACATCCCCTCCAACATTCCGCATTATCTTTCTCTGTCACTCTAGCCAATCTGACAGGTGTGTAGTGGTATCTCAGAGCTGTCTTAATTTGCATTTTTCTGATTAATAATGACTTGGGCCATTTTTGCATATGCCTATAAATAGTTTCAATTTCTTCATCTGAGAATTGTCTGTTCATATCCTTTGACCATTTATCAATTGGAGAATGGTTTGATTTCTTATAAATTAGAGTCAATTCTCTATATATTTTGGAAATGAGGCCTTTATCAGAACCTTTGATTGTAAAAATGTTTTCCCAGTTTGTTTCCCTTCTAATCTTGTCTGCATTTGTTTTGTTTGTACAAAAACTTTTCAATTTGATATAATCAAAATTTTCTATTTTGTGGTCAATAGTGATCTCTAGTTCTTCTTTGGTCATAAATTCCTCCCTCTTCCACAGGTCTGAGAGGTAAACTATCCTATGCTCTTCCAATTTATTTATAATCTCATTCTTTATGCCTAGGTTATGAACCCATTTTGACCTTATCTTGGTGTACGGTGTTAAGTGTGGGTCAATGCCTAGTTTCTGCCATACTAATTTCCAATTTTCCCAGCAATTTTTGTCAAATAATGCATTCTTATCCCAAAAACTGGGGTCTTTGGGTTTGTCAAACACTCTATTATTAAAGTTATTGGCTGTTTTGTCCTTTGAACCTAACCTATTCCATTGATCAACTAGTCTATTTCTTAGCCAATACCAGATGGTCTTAGTAACTGCTGCTTTATAATATAATTTTAGATCTGGTACAGCTAGGCCACTTTCATTTGATTTTTTTTTTTCATTAATTCCCTTGAAATTCTTGACCTTTTGTTTTTCCATATGAACTTTGTTGTTATTTTTTCTAGTTCATCAAAGTAGTTTTTTGGGAGTCTGATTGGTATAGCGCTCAATAAGTAGATTAATTTAGGTAGTATTGTCATCTTTATTATATTTGCTCGCCCAATCCAAGAGCATTTAATATTTTTCCAGTTGGTTAGATCAGACTTAATTTGTGTGGAAAGTGTTTTGTAGTTTTGCTCATAAAGTTTCTGATTTTCCCTTGGCAGATAGATTCCTAAATATTTTATACAATCAGTAGTTACTTTAAATGGAATTTCTTTTTGTAACTCTAACTGTTGGGTTTTGTTAGTGATACATAAGAATGCTGATGACTTATGTGGGTTTATTTTGTATCCTTGATAAGGTTCTTTAATGTGAAGTTAGGGAGTTTTAGTTGGTTGTATTAGATCATTTTAAATTTGTTCCTATTGTTAAGGGAGATTCAGAGAACAGTGTTCTGTTTTTGTACCTTTGAACACAGTTAATATCTGAACATATTTTTGAAGAGTTTTCAGAGGAAGAAGCTTTGAGTCGAGAGTTCAGTGGACAACCAGATTCATCTTCATCTCACACCACGGTAGTTGGTGGCTGGGCTCCTGCACTCCCCCCACTGAGACCAAGCTGGTCTGAAAGACTCACCAGAAAGCTAGCCGAGCCCCAAGTGAAGGAGACAAGAGATTCATTCCCTCTCTGTGCTGGTTGGAGGCTGAAGAAAGCAGAGGCAGAGGCTGAAGGACAAAACGCTTGGATTTGGAGATATTCGGAGGGCTCTAAGCTAACCGGGCTATATTAGAGACAATAAAAGATCTGAACTTTTATCACCTGGCTGCATTTTGAGAAGAACAAGATCACCACATTTGGCATCTGAACAGGGACTAACAGACCCCTCAGTGGATTTCAGTGGAAAAGCTACTATCCTGATTCAAGTGGAAAAGCCTCTGATCCTGATCCAGTGGAAAAAACTCTTCAACCCAGAAATTAGGGTGAGTGCAACAAAGAAATTTTGTTAGAAGAGTTAAAATAGAATTTCAGCTAAGATGGGACAGATGTTTAGAAAACAGCCTTCTGTTTCTGTTCAAGGAATATGTTTAGAGAGCATTGTCAAAGTTATGGAAAGCCAAGGTTTAATTATAAGTTTACAGCAAATCACTGAACTTTTACAAACTGTAAAGGACATATGTCCTTATTACTTGAGCATCTTAAAGTAAAAGGATTTGTGTAATGTTGAATTAAAGACTCATTTACATAGGTATAAAAATAAGCTGTGATGGATGAATCTATTACTATTATCAATGTAAGAAGGTATAGTCAATACTTAATCAGGATATGTGATCTTTGAGAGCTAAATTCACCTTAAGTTTTGATTAATGAGACTTGCTATTTGAGATAAAATCTCAGGATTGTAGCTGATATTTGGAGTTTTGAATTCAGATATGATTGTCTGATGGATCATCAAGCTAGTATTTCACTGTCTGAAAGGAATATGCCACATGATACTCAAAGGAATGTGATCCTGAATTGTTACAGGTAGAGGTCAGTAGTTGGGAAAAAATTGGGAGGACAATTTTGATCGCTATTTAAGGTATAATACTTCTGACTCAGTTTCCCAGTGGTATAAGAAACTGTCTGATCATTCCCGAGTCTGGTTATAAGATAGAATGTGCTCTCAGCCTGAGGCCTAAAGGACCAGTTTTAAATTATAGTCATGCCCCTGCTTTTTCCTCTTATAGCAAATTTCTGTAATCAGGACAAGTGTTCAGTAGATTTAAGATCTTGCAGTTTTCCATCTGAAAATATGTGGCCATTAAGTATTTGTCCTAGTCAACTATCTGTTGTTAGATGCATTTATCTGTCTCTTTTAGCATTTTGTTGCTGCTGATAGATATTTTTATTTGTGAAGTTACCTACTCTAATTACTGGGGACAAATGGTTGAGATGATAGCCTCGGGTGGGAGTTGGGGGCACAGAACCCCAATTTGTATGCTGAATAGACTCAGACTCCAGGCTCTGGTCAAAATAATTACAACCAAACGACAAAGGCACTGGATTTGTTATAGATTTGAGAGAGCATATTGTTAGCAAGGAAAGGGCTTTTATAATTTCCTTGGTGAAAATTACAATTTCCCAGTAGACAGGGAGTACCCTATGAGGTTGGGGCATGCTCTTAGCTGGCAGGCTAAATCCTGAAAGGGACTTAGAATCTAAAAGTTAGCTGTAAGGAGGAAAAGTGGAGTTGGAAAGCATAGTGCATTTAGAAGAGATACCATGTGGTAAGGAGGAAGGGAAAAGATACAAGGCAAAATGTCAGTGACCCAAAAGAAAGTGGCAGCCATGGGATGGCCCATAAGTAGGTTTTATAGAGAAAATTGAACCTCAGGGACACGGCTGAGATTTCCACAGTATTAAGACTGAACAACCTGTAGAGGGAAGTCCAGTCAGACAAGGATGACAGTCAGTAGAGAAAAAGGATAAACCAAGTCCAGAGGGATTGGAAGTACAGGGATTGGAGAACAAGAAGGTTGAGGAAATGCAACAAGAATGATGTGAGAGGTCTTCAAAAGATAAGAGAAGGGATTGATGGAATTAATCGAATGAAGGCACTCTCATGGGAATATAACTTAAAATGTATCTTGTGACTATTATAACAAGTAGAACTATAGCTAAAAAAAAAGTTGCAGGTGTTTATCCCCTCCTGTTTACCACTATTTAATTTAAGAGGTATGTAAGTACCTTTTTTTAAAGGCAATTTATTTTGTTTCTGGGTTAGAGTTCCACTCTTAGAATGTAAGCCTAGACTCCCCCAAACAATGGGAGAAAAGATCAGGCTGTGTGTGTGTGTGTGTGTGTGTGTGTGTGTGAAAGTGCTTCTGCTTCAGCTATTTAATCTTGTGTTTTGCAATTTTTACTTTGCACTCCTTTACTGACAAACTAGTCAGATGGGAGACACTTTGTCTCATGAGATAAATCCCTTTTTGCTTTTTCTTTGAGAATCTGTTTTTGTGATCAACTGTTCCACACACAGCACCATTTACCACTGCCACTGGACCTTCTACTCAACAAGCTGCATAAGCTACTTCTTCCCTAGTTACTGGAACCTTATTTACATATAGATTTAGGAATTGGCGAGTCTAGTCCTCATTTGCCCTAAACTTTGGCCAAAACATGGATTCATAATAGGTTCCTTTGGCTATTCATAATAGCAATATTTAATCATTTAAATTCTTTCTCTGAGTAGTTCCACTATGCCGGTTAGCTAATATCCTCCCTAGTACACTGTTTTGGGGAATTTCAGGGAGGGGATCCTTAACTTCCCCAGGTGCCTCTGTCTTAAGTTTTCCCTCCCATCCTAAGATTCTTCCTTTGAGGGCCCTTAACTGGGCTAGTCTAAGATAGGAAATTGAACCAACAAGGCAGTACTTGAACCACAAATTTTCCTATTTTGTTCAATATATCGACTTGCATAGTCCCCAGATTTATTCAGTCACTCTACTTGACCAACACTGATATCTTGGGCAAAATGTGCAGTCCCAGGGGAGCCAGAGAAGAGAGCTGAGGACTGCCAAAAGGTTGGTGAGTGCACTTCTCCTCTACTCACCCCTCAAGCAGCCACTTGGGATGTCAGAGGATCCTAGATAAGCCCCCAAGTTATGAACCTGTGGAACCCAACAAAGTTGGGGAGTAAGCCTGGAACAAGCTGCCACTGTCCAAGCTAGTCCAGGAGTAGTTTTTAGAGTGAGAAAATTCATGAGAAGTAGGTGTGCTTCCAAGTGGGATACACAACAAAGTGAGGGCAAGCTTTATATTGTTAATTCACTTCCTTATCTCTCCTTTCAAGCTTCAGATTGATTGAATTTACAATCCCAGTTACACTTGGTAGGGTTTACAATTAGAGTTACAATCCTCCTTATCTGCCAAATCTGTATGTCAGAAAATGGGGGCTGTCTCCTCCCTCCAAGGAGTGAAAGTCATCTATCATGGATTCTTTCAAAAAGCTTATGCCCTATTATTGACCCTAGCTGTTGGGGCAGTTTAAGCTTGGACTCTTTCTCAGGAATTTTGTTATTTTGCCAGTTTCTTGATTCACAAGGTGATTGGCTGGAGATATCTTAAAGTATTTCACTCCTCCCCTCATCCTGTTTTGACAATATGGAAACCTAACTTTTCACAAGGGAATACAATTTTATTACATGATTTAAAAAAATCCATTTTTATTTTAAAAGTTTAATTTCATTTTACTTTCAGGTTCTAATTCTCTCCCTTTTATTTCTTTCTATAACTAGTCCCTTTGAGGAAAAAAAATAAAAAAATAAATCTAAATCAAATTCCCGCATTGGCCATGTCCAAAAAAGAAAAACACACACAAACATCCAATTGCACTTACATCAGTTTTCTATCTGGAAGTAGGTGATAGGTTTCATCCTGAGTCTTTTGGAACCATGGCTTGCTCTTGTATTGATCAGAATTTCTGTCTGTCAAAGTTGACTATATTATACAATATTGTTATTGTATAATGGTTCTCCTGGTTCTGCTCAGTTCACTTTCATCAAAAGTGAAGTTTTTTCAGCTTTCTCTAATAATGTCCTATTACATTCATTGATCATAACTTGTTCAAACCTCCCCAATTGATTGGTACTCTCTTAATTTGTTAAAACAAAAAAAGCTGCTTAAATCAGTCCTTTCCTTTTTATTTGATTTCTTGAGCATATACCTAGTAGTGATAGGATAGTCAAAGGGTAATAAGCACAGTTTAAAAGAATTTTGGTCATAGTACCAAATTGTTCCCCACAAGGCTGGACCTGTTCATAGTTCTACCTATTCATATCCTTGGAACATTTATCAATTGGAGATGGTTCTTATTCTTATAAATTTAATTAAGTTCCTTACATATCTTAATTAGATCCTAAATCAGGAAATTGTAAAGACTGCCTCTACCTCATTTCCTGTTTCTCTTCTAATTTTAACTTAACTGGTTTTACTTGTGCACAAATTTAAATCTTATGTAACCAAAACTGTCCTTTTCCTCTCATGAATCTGTTTTCTCAAAAAACACTACTCCCATCTGCCAGAACAGATTTAAATGCTTCTACTTTTATATAATCAATTCTTTCCATATTCTCTTAAGATTATTTTTCTTTTGATTTACATTGGAACACCTTGTTATATTTCCATGTTTTCTTGGGAATGCAAAAAGTTCTAAATGAATGTTGGCTCAATTTCCTTTGTCTTATAATATTTAGAGTTGTTTGCACTTGTTTGGATATTTGTGACCATTTTCTCTACCATTTGTAGAAAGCTGAAACACTGAAAAAGTGTGCTTGAATCAGACAGCAGAACATTTAAGGATTATTATCTATTGGATGTGAGATAATGGCTCTATAAGCATATACTTAGATATGGTAACGAATGTTATGGCTCTTCTCATGACTGGTGCCTGCTGAATGGGTGGTAGTGAAGAAACTGTAGGATTGGAGGGCTGAGGGAGAGAGGTCAGTCTCACTTGGCTGCAGGACAAGGAGGAGAGAGGCTGGATAATTGGGACTCCAGAATCCAGGATACATCTTTGGCAAGCCTCATGGAAGCTTGCCTGCCTCCTTTACTCCCTTTAAAGACCAAGAACATTGATTTATCCTGACTCTGACTGATCCTGAGGCCCTCCAGGGAGCTAGTCCGGACATCATGTCTATTTAAAATATTTTAAAAAATTGCTTTGTGTTTGTGTTTTAAGCTTAATTTACTTCCATTTAAGATCTTTGGCAATTTCAGATTTTTTCTTCACGTTTATTGCTCATTTTCCAATGTTTATTGCTCATTTTCCGATGTTTATTGCTCATTTTCCGACTCTTATTTTATGGTAGATGTCATAGGATTTAAACCTCAAAGGTGTTTCAGACTCCTTCTAAATTGTGGAATTCACATAACACCAGCCTCATCCTTAGCCCAAGCAACTTTACAAAGATTATTCTAGTCTTGTTGGATGCCAATTCCTTTTAATTGTGGATTGATGTTAACATCATCCACATACATCATCATAGACTTTGTAGAAACAATTTAATTCTTTTCTAAAGTGATTAATGGGAATTTATTTAGTCAATGCAAATTGTTTGCTCTTTCACACTCTTGTTTTTATCAGCAGTTATCAGAATTATTTTTTCAAGAATCTGTAGTTTTGTAAATACAAGAACTCCCTGCACTGAAGCAGGTTACATAACTTCTTCAAGTGGTGAATTGCTGTGTTCAAAGAAAATTCATCACTAAGTAACCAATCTTCTGGTAATAAGTCTCTCAACTTTAGCAGTCAAGTCTCCAGAAGGCAGTCTGTCATTGGACTCATACTTGAAAATTTTCTGCACTGGTAAGACTTAGTTAGAACACAAACTATGAAAACCCAGGGCCACCTTCCTGTCATAATGAGGCATTAGAGGAGCACATTAGCATAAGTATGAAGCATACTAGAATTTAAAAAACAAAGTTACTGGCCTAAAATGAAATATAAATGAACATTTTGAATGGACAAAAAGGATGAATAAGAGGAACCTGTGATTTTGGTGGTTTTATAGGAGAGAATACCTGAACAAGGAGAAGATATAGCATGTTGGAGCTCAAAGATTACATTTGTTTTTACAGACGAAATCCAATGCCAGTGTCTGAGTGACTTGTCTAAATTTATCAACTAGTTCATAAAATCATAAATAGAATAAGTATTAGTGCTGAAAGACACATAAATAACCTATAACAAATTGCTTACTTACTGTGTTAGAGAGGGGAAAAAAAAGGAAAGAGGACAACTATTTGCAACTCAACATTTTATAAGAAAAATTAATGTTAAAATTGTCTCTATGTAATTGAGAAAAAAATACTGTTTAAAAAGGGGGGAAAAAGGATTTCATTGTGACAGAGCTGTGTGGGTCTGACTATGTAGATAGCTTTCCCTATATATTTAAGTCTATGTGTCATGTTCTATCACTCTCAAGAAAAGGGTTGGTTTATGAGCTGTTGCAAAATTTTTGGACATTGAGAACTTGAAAAAATGTTGAGTGGTGATGAATATTTGTCACAAGCTTAATGGCAGCTACTGCCTTGATAGTGTCTTCTGATCCCTTCCTTTATTCTTTACCTTGTGTGCTTGGCTTATTTGTCATGAGCAGAATCTCAAACATGTCATGGGGATTTACCTCAGAGTACTGATATCTGGGATGTTGGCTTTTCTTTCTTTGATGGGAGTCCTTAAACTGAAGCCTTATGATTCCTCTGCCAGATCACAAGACACCAATTCCAATAGTAATTCCATTATCAGAATGTCTTCTGTTTTGATGATATTCAAAAGCCTGTGGCAAACTATCTTTTATACTGGTGTTCTCTTCCCTGGATTCATCTCTAAACCATTTTTGCTCCAGGTCAAAGAATTCCTAGTTATAATGCTAATTATGAAATCCTCAAATCCATGCTTATTAAAAAAATATTACTTCAATCTTTAATATTTAGGCAGTAAGATATGGGTGAAAAACATTTTTTTAAATAAAGACAATTAAGGGAAATAACTTCTGAAAAGAACCCTTATAATATCCTATATTTTCTCTGCAGAACTTGAGACAATATAGAAATTAAAAAACATTGAACATTTGCAATCTTACTTTTTTAAATCAATGATCATAAGCATTTTGAGATATGAAAAGGAGTGAAGATGATTGTCAAATAACAGATAAATTTCTGTAATATGCAGTTAATTTAAAAAAAAAGGCATACATATGTATAAAATATGTATAACAAATTTTATAACAAACTACTATATTTGTATACCCTTGTGAATTGATATCTCCCCTCCATTCTCTTTAGAGTATGATTTAAAAATTCTAGTAGATGGTAATTTTTAATACTGACTTCATTGGACTTCTAGTAGATGGCAATCTAAATAACAAACCTATGTAGGCACAAAAGAGTAATGACCACAGTAGCCCTGTCTGAGAATGTAGGTTCAATTCTTTATCACTTTACCAGGAGAAAGAAAGTCTATTTCATCAATGGTCTTTTGAAGTCATAATTGTTCACTACTTTGGAGAGATCTGAGGATTTTCAGGCTAATAACCCTTTCACAAGAAGTAAAATTACAAATGATGATAGAAAATAGGAAAAGTACTACCATTGTGAAGCAGGAGGCACAATTCTGACAATGACAAGCCCTGGAACCTCTCAACAAGTTACTTAAGATCTTAAGTCTCAGTTTCCTCGTTTGTAAAATGAGGATAAATTTTAAAAAATGTGTCCTAGTAACACAAATAAGTATCTTTCTAAGCACCATTGTATCCAAGTATGGAGAGATTAATCACACTTGGCAACCTGTGAAATTATGAAAAATAAAAAAACAACAAAAAAAGCCTAATTTCAGACCTATGTATCTTCCTTTTGTTTTGGCAGTAACACAAAGCCATAGCAAAGAGGGCAGAATGTCGGAGGAATCAAATTTTTAGACTATCTTAATTTTAATTTGGCTTTTAATAGTATAAGTACAAAATCCTTCTCCAATGATCAATGAGTAAACATACTCAGAAGCAGGAGGCAAATCACTTTAATTTTGATAGTCCAACTATAAATGACACTAGAAAAAAGAAGATGCAACTAAACAGAAAGATGGCTCATGGATTTTCTTGGCAGAATCTAAGAAAGAAGCTGGTAGAGTTGCTTTTACTATAAGCCCTAAAGCAATGAGAAATCTCACTCTGTGAGACTTTTGGTAATTTCATATGGAACTATTCATGGGAAGTATTCACAAAAAGACCAATATGAAAACAACTGCTGTTTATGCACCAACAATAATTGCAGGAAAATGAAAAAAAAAATCAGAACTAGGAAAAAATTCTATGAATAATTAAATAAAATTCTCTAAGTTAAATCAACAAATACATTGTAAGATTAGATGAGGATGGTGAGAAATATATTAGAAAGCATTAGTCAATAGTAAAGAACTAGAGGTCAAAGATTTGATAACTAAAAGAAGTTTCATGTTTTTATGTCATATTTTCTTCAAAAAACAGACAAAACAACAATCAGTGGGTACTTCACAAGATGTACATCAAAAATTATCATTATTCAGGTGAAAGTCATTTCTGAATCATCTATCTGAATAGTCACAACACTAACTTGTTGGATGGAGGAAGTATAAAAGTTAATGAAATAATAGTTAAAGATGTTATGCAATTGAACTAATTTTGATCTATTTAATCAAGTTGTTTATAATGAAAAAATGTAATTCACAGTAGAAATAAAATCAACACTAATTATAATCATCAAGAATTTTTAGTGTAAATCAACTGCCTTAACAAGGATATCACATAAAACTAAAAAATACCAGTAAGTCAACACCAGACTTGCTTGTCAAGGAGGAATAGCGTACAAAAATAACACTAGTTTAGAATGTAAATACATATAAAATCTTATGGAAAAATATAAAAAGAGTATGAGTAGTATTGCTATATGAAGCCAGAGAACCTACAGAGGGCAAAACTGGCATAATTAATGTTTGGCAAGAGTCACAAGCAAGATAATTTCAAAAGTATTTGCAGATACAACTAGAAGGCAGAAAATAAATAGAAGAAAAATGGAAAAGATTGACAAAGATTTTTGTAAGTTTTTACAATCAAAGACAGCAGGATCAATGATGAATGAACTCAAAAATCACAATCCCAAATGTGGTTGTAGAAGAAACAGAAAATGTGCTAAAGAAAATGAATATGTAAAACAGCATTCATAATGGAACAAGTATAACATGAGGAGATCCATGCTGGAGACAACATAACAGTGAGGGTTTGGAGGAATTGTATCAAAAAGGTTAAAAGGAAGAGAAGATAATCAGTCTTGGGAAAAAAAATTTCCAAACCTGCAAAAACAGAAAAAAGGCTACTGAGAGATACTCAACAACCTGTTGATACCTACTTTTTCAACCATACAAAAAAATATTTTTTTTTTGAGTGTCACCACAAAAATATTGAGGTTATTAGAAACAGGCAGTTTTTCACAAGTCATATTGCATAGTGTACTGAATTACTATCACACTATTTCCGATATATGTAAAAAATTAAAGTTCCTATTGTGCTTGTGGATAATGAAAAAGTATCACAATAGAGAAAACCACTGCCTTAAAGGCTCACTTCCAACAAGATCTCCCTTTGATTCCTTGAAAGATGTAACAGATAATTAGGTTCAACAAGCCTCAAACCACAAATATAAGGTAAGGCATACAACCAAGGGCCAAAAGACATGAACTATTGTGATGGGGGCCAAGTTATGTGGAAAAGGAATTCCTTGTTAACAATTAGGGCCTATGATGCTACTGTTTGCAATTGACATTTCCATCGATTGGTATTTGCATCAAACCCTGAAACATTACCATTACCTAGAAATGATCTGTAACCATTCAAAACAGTTGGCTTGATTATTTACAAAGTAAAAGGTGAGTGGATGAAGCTTATCTATTGATTAATTTATGAAGTGCAACTGAATGGGTAATTTATTACTTTGTGTGTGTGTGTGTGTGTGTGTGTGTGTGTGTGTGAGAGAGAGAGAGAGATTCTTACAAGGTGCTAAGTCAGTGGAATTGATAGAGACAATAGTTATCTGGTTTAGCATGATTCAGTATGATAGATATAATCTTACAACAAACCATGGTTTCCAAGTAATATAATGATTGGTTTATACTCAGTGTAGAGCATATAGGCTAGGAGCCTTAGCCAGGATTCAATTCAGAGAGATTCAGAAGTCAGAGAAGACAGGCCAGAGCTCAAGCTCTTGGAACCAAGGAGAGAGGTAGGCCTCTAAGAAAACTAGCCGGGCCCCAAGTGAAGAAGCTAAGACTTTGAAAGAGATAATAAAGGATTTGGACTTTTAACACTTGGCTAGGTGATTACTGAGCTGAAACGAAGGCTGTTCTCAAAGACCCCAAGGAAACTGAAAGAGAACATTACATCTATCTATCTAAATAGATAGATATGAATATATAGATCTAAGACATAAAACCAATAAGTAGGCCAAAAAATTTAACAAGAAGAATAAGCTGAATAGCCTTTAGCAAACTATTATGATACTTTAATGATTCTTACCCTTCAGAAGTTAAGGTTCACCTTGTTTTTTAATACCAATATTCTACTAGTATGGTACAGTTATGAAAAATCAAACACAATACTCTCTTTAGAACTGAAAATGAATATCATGTAGAGGGCAACAAAGACATATTTGGCACATGTGAGCAGGATGTAAGACAAAAAAAAGAGAAGTGCAAAGAACAGAAATATGTAAATATACAAACATAAGCCAATTACATATGTTAAGTATATATTATGAGTTATCATTTGGACAATTGTCTAGTGCTGTCATTACTTTTAAGATGACTGCTGATATGAAAGCCTACCTCTTTAAAAGCAATATAATCTCAGTGATTCAAACAAATACTAGATCTCAAGTTCCTCATCTATAAAATGAGAAGACTGAACTACAAAGCTTCTCAAGTCTCTTCCAGTTCCAATTGTCCCTATCATTATGAATATCACATCTCAGAGGAATCAAAGATACTTTAACAAGTCAATCACATTGAAGCATAATAGCAAGAAACAGCATTAAAGACAACACTCTGGATGTTGATGACAAGAAAAAGAGATCATCTAGATGGAAAGATCATTTAACAAGAATATTTCATATCTTTTGGAATATAAGAATCATAATTGAAAAACATGAACAAAAAGGAAGGAAGCAACATCTAAATAGCACTGTGGATTACTGATAAGTACTATGTACAGGAGTAAGTGATTAAAAGATGATCAAAAATACCTAAAACTGGGAGTAGTGGACCATATGATAGATCAATTCAGCTTATCCAAACCTTTACCACTTGTTAAAAGAATTGAAGTTGTCTATAAGTGACCAAATGAATGGAAAAACTCAAGAATCAAAGAATTTTAGAACTAGAGACATTTCTGAGGTAACAGGTTTCCTGACACCACATTCAGTGTTCTTTCACTACATAAATGAGTCCAATGTTATTCTATAGGGCAACTGGAATACAACTTGAGTCTGTAAATCTAAAATGATTGTCACAGACATATCACAGAGGGAGCTTTATCGTGGGAAATATGAGAATTTATATTATAGTAAATTCACACAGTTAAAATAATCTATTACAAAACTGTACCTGTCAAAATAGGCAGTTTAAAAAAAATGAACCAGGATTTCTTAAAACAAAAAAGATTAAAATTAGAAAAAATGGATATGTAAATCTTAACTATATTTTTATCTTCAATTTATAAAGTCCCCTCAAATGAGCATCTGAATTGTGGTGATCCAAAATAGGCCTAGGCATTACAAAACAGAACTGAGAAATAGGAGAATCTGGAGGCTAGATAACTACTTTATCAGATATAATTAGATAATTATACCTAAAATTTATAGAGTACTAAAAATTTGTCAAATACTATGCTAAGTCCTTTAAAATTTTTATCTCATTTGATCCTAACAAATACCTAGGGAGGTAGTGCTATAATTAATCCCATTTTACAAGTCAGGAAACTGAGGCAACCAAAGATAAAATGACTTGACTATAGAAATATTACTTCTATGATAATGGAATAACTTCATTTTAAGGTTCTTCTCATGGGACCTTGTCTTGCTCCCCATTATTCTTGAAATAAGACTCTTTCCAAAAACAATTTTTCTTCTTATTTTCTTTGAATGTTAAAGTTATCTTCCCATTCTCTTGCACTTAAAGAGAAAAAAAACCCAAATCCACTTTTCTCCCTTGATAGTAAAGTTTTTTTTTTTTTTTTTTAAATTCTATTCTTTTAAAGTCTGCATGAACCATATTGTTTAACAATTAACAACTCAGACAATGTCTGGGATGGGCTCACACATTTTACAATCAATAACATAAGTACTCACATTCACAAAGCTCCTAACTGCTTACAAAAACACTTCCCCCAACAGCAGTGTTCTTTCTGGCATTTCTTCTAATTTTTTTTTTTTTTTTTTCATTCTGGGAACACCTCATAATGTAATAGCACTTATAACTAAAAAATTAACTTCTGGAGTATGAAGCACAGAAAAGATAGGTGACTTAATGAATCCTATTAGAGGTAAGGATTCAAGCCCAGCTCCTATGAATTAAAATGTATTTCTTTTTCCACTATACCAGTTCCACCCTCAACTTCTCTTGTACTAACTGTTTCCTCCTTCCTTTTTAACTTTTTAGTCATCTTGAGATCTCTACAATATTCCCAATTCAGTAACAGGTAGATCTTGTTAACTTTCTCCATTTCCAATCTTTCAGTTCATTACTTCCTACTTCAAATCACAACTATGTCTTAGGTTTGATTGCCTTTTCTTAGGACAAATATTTCCAAATTTAGAACCAACCAAACATAGTGAACCTAAACTAAACTAAAACTAGTGAACTTGCAAGTTCTGGATGTCTAATGTCAATTTTTTGTCTTTTTCCAATATCAACTAACTTGCAAGTTCTGGATGTTTAATGTCAATTTTTTGTCTTTTTCCAATATCAACTGACTGATGATGTTCCTATTTTCTTCTAGTGTTCTTCAACTGAAAAAAGGATTAGAAAAATATTTTAAGGCCATAAAGGACATAATTCCAACTAATGGGAAAAGATTACTTGAACATAGGCTAGAGCTCAATATTTGTCTCCTAACAATTAGAATGTTAAAGTAGAATGACCTGTCTTAGAAAAAACTGGGTTCATGACCCTTGGAGGTTTATAAGCATTTGTCATTTGTCAAGGAGTTCCTTCAGTTTTAGAAAGTAATTTATGATTCTAAGGTTCTCCATTTAGTTTCCTGATCTCTTTAGTAAATTCTCTGAAAAAGACCTAATTAAAAATCTTGTCTATCATCCAATTTATTACAATGTCAATCAGCCAAAAATTGGCTGCTGGACTCATTCTGTACCCCTCTCATACCCCTTTAAATTTTACAATTTAAAGAAAAAAAGACAGTCTTAAAGTTTTTAAGATGGAAAGGGATAACGGAGATCCTTTGGAATTGTAATTGGAATTTAAGAGCTCATAGCTTAAAGCTATAAATAGTCAAGTGTTATATAAAAAGTAATAATGATTAATACCTTATAAAAGACCTTTTGGAAAATAAAGAAAAACATAAATTAGTCCCTGATCTTTGAAGCTCACAATCTAGTGGATGAGGTAAAGACCAAAAAAACTACAAAACGATACAAAATATAGTGATTAGAAGAAGGAGGGATACACTCAAATTACCAAAGGAATACAAAGGATAAGAATATAAAGCTTCTGTCTCATAATGAAACTCATGAAAAACTACCAAAAGGTGGTGTCTGAACCTTGAAGGAAGGTTAAAATTTCAACTAATGAAACGATCAGAGTTAACACAGAAACCCATTTCCCAAAACACTATTTCATGCAAGATAAAGGAGACACAAGAGGAGACAGGCTCAGCAGGAGTGCAGCCGCTCCACCCCACCTGGACCTGGACTCTCCCAAGACTTTGCCTGAGCATCACCGGTCTGCGACCTCCTGCCTGTTACTGTGACTCGATAAAAGGGAGGTAGAGAGAGAAGCTCGGGAAACACTTCCGACTCCCCCGCCAGGCCACTTCCTTTTCCGCTCCTGACCAGGGCTACTTCCGGGATTGTAAAATATGGGAGGACTTAGGCGTAGAACCTTCTTAAGAACTCTGGAGGTGTGAGTGCTCGTCCCATCATTTCTTTCTTTTCCTTTCGAAAACGAGAGGATTGGACTTCCAGAGCTGTGAGGGCCCATCCTGCTGTGTGCTGTGATTTCTTCTATCAATCAATCAACATTTATTAAGCTCCTACTATGTGGCAGGTATTGAGGGAAGCGCAAAATTTTGTCAATGCCTCAAGCTTCTTTTCAATGTATATAGTCTGTGTGTGTGTATATATGTATGTTTATATACATATATAGCATTATCCCTTGCACTCCTTTCTGTTCCGATTTTTTTCCCCTCCCTCCCTCCGCCCCCTCCCCTAGATGGCAAGCAGTCCTATATATGTTGGATATGTTGCAGTATATCCTAGATACAATACATATTTGCAGAACCGAACAGTTCTCCCGCTGCACAGGGAGAATTGGATTCAGAAGGTAAAAATAACCTGGGAAGAAAAACAAAAATGCAGATAGTTCACATTCGTTTCCCAGTGTTCTTTCTTTGGGTGTAGCTGCTTCTGTCCATCATTTATCAATTGAAACTCAGGTCTCTTTGTCATAGAAATCCACTTCCATCAAAATATGTCCTCATACAATATCGTTGTCGAAGTGTATAATGATCTCCTGGTTCTGCTCATTTCACTTAGCATCAGTTCATGTAAGTCTCGCCAGTCCTCTCTGTATTCATCCTGCTGGTCATTTCTTACAGGACAATAACATTCCATAACATTCATATACCACAATTTACCCAGCCATTCTCCAATTGATGGGCATCCATTCATTTTCCAGTTTCTAGCCACTACAAACAGGGCTGCTACAAACATTTTGGCACATACAGGTCACTTTCCCTTCTTTAGTTTCTCTTTGGGATATAAGCCCAATAGAAACACTGCTGGATCAAAAGGTATGCACAATTTGATAATTTTTTGGGCATAATTCCAGATTGCTCTCCAGAATGGTTGGATTCATTCACAGTTCCACCAACAATGCAATAGTGTCCCAGTTTTCCCGCATCCCCTCCAACATTCATCATTATTTTTTCCTGTCATCTTAGCCAATCTGACAGGTGTGTAGTGGTATCTCAGAGTTGTCTTAATTTGCATTTCTCTGATCAATAATGATTTGGAACACTCTTTCATATGAGTGGTAATAGTTTCAATTTCATCCTCTGAAAATTGTCTGTTCATATCCTTTGACCATTTATCAATTGGAGAATGGCTTGATTTTTTATAAATTTGAGTCAGTTCTCTATATATTTTGGAAATGAGGCCTTTATCAGAACCTTTAACTGTGAAGATGTTTTCCCAGTTTGTTGCTTCCCTTCTAATCTTGTTTGCATTAGTTTTGTTTGTACAAAGGCCTTTTAATTTGATGTAATCAAAATTTTCTATTTTGTGATCAGTAATGGTCTCTAGTTCATCTTTGGTCACAAATTTCTTTCTCCTCCACAAGTCTGAGAGATAAACTATTCTATGTTCCTCTAATTTATTTATAATCTCGTTCTTTATGCCTAGGTCATAGACCCATTTTGATCTTATCTTGGTATATGGTGTTAAGTGTGGGTCCATGCCTAATTTCTGCCATACTAATTTCCAATTATCCCAGCAGTTTTTATCAAATAATTGAATTCTTTTCCCAGAAGTTAGGGGCTTTGGGTTTGTCAAACACTAGATAGCTATAGTTGACTATTCTGTCTTGTGAACCTAGCCTTTTCCACTGATCCACTAATCTATTTCTTAGCCAATACCAAATGGTTTTGGTGACTGCTGCTTTATAATATAATTTTAGATCAGGTACAGCTAGGCCACCTTCATTTGATTTTTTTTTTCATTAATTCCCTTGAGATTCTCTACTTTTTATTGTTCCATATGAATTTTGTTGTTATTTTTTCTAGATCAATAAAATATTTTCTTGGAAGTCTGATTGGTATAGCACTAAATAAATAGATTAGGGAGTATTGTCATCTTTATTATGTTCTCTCAGCCGATCCAAGAGCACAATATTTTTCCAATTATTTAAGTCTGACTTTATATGTGTGGAGACTTTTTTATAATTTTGCTCATATAATTCCTGACTTTCCTTTGGTAGATAGATTCCCAAATATTTTATGGTATCAACAGTTATTCTGAATGGAATTTCTCTTTGTATCTCTTGCTGTTGGATTTTGTTGGTGATGTATAAAAATGCTGAGGATTTATGGGGATTTATTTTGTAGCCAGCTACTTTGCTAAAATTATGAATTATTTCTAATAGCTTTTTAATAGAATCTCTGGGGTTCTCTAGGTATAACATCATATCATCTGCAAAGAGTGATAGTTTGGTTTCCTCATTGCCTACTCTAATTCCTTTAATATCTTTCTCGACTCTTATTGCCGAGGCTAGTGTTTCTAATACGATATTAAATAATAATGGTGATAGTGGCCAACCTTGCTTCATTCCAGATCTTACTGGGAAAGGTTCCAGTTTTTTCCCATTGCATATGATGCTTACTGATGGTTTTAAATATATGCTCCTGACTATTTTAAGGAAAAGTCCATTTATTCCTAGGCTCTCAAGTGTTTTTATTAGGAATGGCTGTTGGATTTCATCAAATGCTTTTTCTGCATCTATTGAGATGATCATATGGTTTTTGTTTGTTTGGTTATTGATATAGTCAATTATGCTAATAGTTTTCCTAATATTGAACCAGCCCTGCATTCCTGGTATAAATCCTACTTGGTCATAGTGTATTATCCTGGGGATGATTTTCTGTAATCTTTTTGCTAATATTTTATTTAAGATTTTAGCATCAATATTCATTAGGGAGATTGGTCTATAATTTTCTTTCTCTGTTTTCAGCCTACCTGGTTTAGGTATCAGTACCGTGTCTGTGTCATAAAAGGAGTTTGGTAGGACTCCTTCAATCCCTATTTTTTTCAAATAGTTTATTTAGCATTGGAGTTAATTGTTCTTTAAATGTTTGGTAGAATTCACATGTAAATCCATCTGGTCCTGGGGATTTTTTCTTAGGGAGTTGATTGATAGTTTGTTCTATTTCTTTTTCTGAGATGGGACTGTTTAGGATATTTACTTATTCCTCTGTTAGTTTGGGCAAGCTATATTTTTGGAGGTATTTTTCTATTTCATTTAAGTTGTCGAATTTATTGGCATAAAGTTGGGCAAAGTAACTCCTAATTATTGCTCTAATTTCCTCTTCGTTAGTGGCGAGTTCTCCCTTTTCATTTTTAAGACTAACAATTTGATTTTCCTCTTTCCTTTTTTTAATCAGATTTACTAAGGGTTTGTCTATTTTGTTGGTTTTTTTCATAGAACCAACTCTTAGTTTTATTAATTAATTCAATAGTTTTTTTACTTTCAATTTTATTGATCTCTCCTTTTATTTTTAGAATTTCAAGTTTAGCGTTTGACTGGGGGTTTTTAATTTGTTCCTTTTCTAGCATTTTTAGTTGCAAACCCAATTCATTGACCTTCTCTTTCTCTATTTTATACAAATAGGCCTCTAGAGATATGAAATTTCCCCTTTTTACCGCTTTGGCTGCATCCCATACATTTTGGTATGATGTCTCATTATTATCGTTTTCTTGGGTGAAGTTATTAATTATGTCTATGATTTGCTGTTTCACCCAATCATTCTTTAGTATGAGATTATTTAGTTTCCAATTATTTTTTGGTCTACTTCCCCCTGGTTTTTTGTTGAATGTAATTTTCATTGCATCGTGGTCTGAAAAGGATGCATTTACTATTTCTGCCTTACTGCATTTGAGTTTGAGGTTTTTATGTCCTAATATATGGTCAATTTTTGTATAGTTTCCATGAACTGCTGAAAAGAAACTGTATTCCTTTCTGTCTCCATTACATTTTCTCCAGAGATCTATCACATCTAACTTTTCTAGTATTCTATTTACCTCTATGACTTCTTTCTTATTTATTTTGTGGTTTGATTTATGTAATTCTGAGAGTGCAAGGTTAAGATCTCCCACTATTATAGTTTTACTGTCTATTTCTTCTTGCAGCTCTCTTAATTTCTCTTTTAAGAATTTAGATGCTACACCACTTGGTGCATATATGTTTAATATAGATAGTGCTTCATTATCCATGCTACCCTTTAGCAAGATATAGTGCCCTTCCTTATCTCTTTTAATTAGATCAATTTTTGCTTTAGCTTGATCTGAGATCAGGATGGCTATCCCTGCTTTTTTGACTTCACCTGAAGCATAGTAGATTTTGCTCCAACCTTTTACCTTTAACCTGCATGTATCTCCCCGCTTCAGGTGTGTTTCCTGTAAACAACATATTGTAGGATTCTGGCTTTTAATCCATTCTGCTAACCGCTTCCTCTTTATGGGGGAGTTTACCCCATTCACATTTATGATTAGAATGACCAATTCTGTATTACTTGCCATCTTGTTAACCCCGGTTTATGCTTTTCTCCCTTCTTTCCCCTTTCCCCCCTTTCCAGTATTAAGCTTGTGAGCACCACTTGTTTCTCACAGCCTTCTCTTTTTAGTATCCCTCCCCTGCCTTAGAGTTCCTCCTCCTATCTTACCCCTTTCCCTCCCAGTTTCCGTATTCCCTTCCTCTTAGCTTATTCCTTTCCTTTTCACTTTTCCCTTCTCACTTTTCAATGAGGTGGGAGAAGTTTCACCATAGATTGAATATGTCTTAAGATTTTTCACTTAAAGCCAATTCTGAAGGCAGTAAGATACCCACTATATTCATCCCCCTCCATTCTTTCTCTCAGATATAATAGGTTTCCTATGCCTCTTCATGAAATGTAGTACCCCCACTTTACCCTTTTTCTGGTACAATGTCCTTTCCACATCAATTTCTAGAACAAGGTATACATATATTCTTTATACATCTATATAGTCGAAATATAGTTCCCAAGATTAATCTTTACCTTTTTAGATTTCTCTTGAGTTCTATATTTGTAGATCAAACTTTTTGTTAAGTTCTGGCTTTTTCATCAGAAATAGATGAAATTCGCTTACTTCGTTGAATGTCCATCTTCTTCCCTGGAAAAAGATGCTCATTCTCGCTGGGTAAGTTATTTTTGGTTGCATACCAAGTTCCTCAGCCTTTCAGAATATCATATTCCAGGCCCTTCGATCTTTTAATGTGGATGCTGCCAGATCCTGGGTGATCCTTATTGTGGCTCCTTGATACTTGAATTGGGTTTTTCTAGCCGCTTGCAATATTTTTTCCTTCGTCTGAGGGTTCTGGCATTTGGCCACTATATTCCTTGGGTGTTTTGATTTTAGGATCCCTTTCAGTGGGTGATCGATGAATCCTTTCAATGTTTATTTTTTCCTCTGTTCCTATGACTTCTGGGCAGTTCTCTTTGATAATTTCCTGGAAAATAGTGTCCAGGCTCTTTTTTTCATCATGCTTTTCTGGAAGTCCAATGATTCTCAGGTTGTCTCTCCTGGATCTGTTTTCCAGGTCTGTTGTCTTCCCCAGAAGGTATTTCACATTCTTTTCCATTGTTTGATTTTTTTGGATTTGCTTGACTGATTCTTCTTGTCTCCTCGAGTCATTCAATTCTAATTGTTCAATTCTGATTTTCAGTGAAGTATTTTCTTCACTCACTTTTTAAAAATCTTTTTCTAATTTTCCCATTGAGTTCTTTTGTTCTGTGGAATTTTTTTCCATTCCACCAATTTTGTTTTTTAGAGAGCTATTTTCTGTTTCCAGTTCACCAATCCTATTTTTCAAGGATTTTACTTCTTTATCCACTCTCTCTTTAACTGACTTCTCCAGGCTCTTTTGCCGAGCCTCTCTCTCCTTTTCCCAACCCTCCCTCTCCTTTTGCAAGCCTCACTCTGCTTTTCCCATTTTTCTTCTAGCTCCCTTGTGAGGGCCTTTTTAATTACTTCTATGAGGTTCATCTGTGCTGAGGAACAGATGATCTCCTCCTTTGGGGATTCACCTGGGGACAGTCTGTTTTTAGTCTCCTCAGGATTTAGAGTCTGCTCTCTATCTGTATAGAAGCTGTCAAGGGTTAAAGTCCTCTTCAGTTTCTTGCTCATTCTGTCTAATAATCAAAGACAAACTAGCAAAGAAAAACAGAAAAAACTGGAGTCTTTCTTTGGGGGAGGGGCTAGGTGGTGTTACCGAGCTTCCTCTACAGACTGCGGGGGGGGGGGGGGGAGACAGGGGGAGGGGTAGCAGTGAGGCACTAGCCCGACTGTGCTGCGCCTGCGCTCTGAGATCCCAGAGCGTGCTGAGTCACTGTGTGTGTGTGTGGGGGGGGAATGGGGGGGCAGCCAGGTCCCGAGAGACTCCAGCTGTTTGGGGTTGTATTCTTCAGCCCCGGTGTTTTTAGCTTCTCTGCTGGGCTGCTGACTTGCTGCCGGAGCAAAGTATCCAGTCCTGTAGCAAAGCTCTCCCCGAAGAGACGGCTGCGATCACTCCCCACCCCCTCTCCAGTCTGCTCCCGTGCTCTCACTGCCGCTGCCCGCCGCCTGCGCCTGATCTAAAACCGCCCCAGCCCTCCAGTAAAGACAGACCTTTCTTGGCGAATCTCAAGGATGGCTTTTCTTGGTAACTATTTGTGGGTTTTTTTTCAGTCAAGCATTAATTCAGAGGCTTGTAATGAAATGGATAGTGAGAGAAAGAGTGGAGCTACACAGCTGTGTGCTTCCTCTCCGCCATCTTAACCGGAAGTCCCAAAACTCGTAAGAGAGCATTGAGAAGGGGAGGGGGAGGCATCTAATTGGTTGTTGCTGTCCAGAGAGATTGGAATGGAAAGTTTCTTTTCCCCCCAAATCACCTGATTTCTAGGAAACAGAAAATCAGGCCTTCAGGCTTCAAATGATCAAGCAGACAGTGGTCAAGCTAATAGACTAAACATCGACAAATGTCAAATACTGATAAATGTCATCAGCTCAGCTTAAGTAAATATGTTTATAGCTGGCCAAGGCTCAAGTAAATATGGGCCTGCACATATTATACAGGTCATAGGGGAAACACAGAAATAAGGAAAATAATAAACAGAAAAAGAATTCACACATTCCTGTAAGTTCTTCACCTTATCTTTCTATTCCACACAATTATATATATGTGTGTGTGTGTGTAAATATATATATATATATACACATATATACATATACACATATGTATATATATACACACACACACACATAATATCATAAATCATATATACATATATTATATACATACATATACATATATTTCACTTTGGGGAAAGCAGCAAAATTAGATTGCTTCCATTCAATAGCTAGGATATATGTAATTAATTTTCAAATTTCATTGGTAAAGAAATATACTTAAAGCCTTTTGTGATATCTGTAATTGTATTAGTAGCCTTAAAATTTTTGCTGGTGTGCTAGTGAAAAACTATAGAAAAGATCTTGTAATGAGGATAATTTTTAATTTTATCCTGGAGATCATAGGGAATTACTTAATTTCTTTCAGGTCTGGTAAATATTTATATATGTCTATCCATATGGGTGCCTCAATATAGCAATAGATATATTTTAGTAATAGTTTCTGGATAGATTTTAATAATTGTTGATGTTATATAATGCTAATAATTGTTATTGTATTTATTGTTTGCTTCGCTAATGTAAAAGCAAAAGTATTTATTGCAATAGTGTAGTAAGTAGAGTAGTAAAAAAATATCTCCCAAATAAACCTATAAAAATATTCTGCATTAGCTGGCAGAAGGTATGCACATAGTAGTTACAAGCAGGAACCAGGATGTGGAACTATGATATGTGTGTGTGTGTATGTGTGTGTGCGTGTGTGTGTACATATATGTGTATATGTATACACACACACACAAACAAGGAATGCCATTTCATGCCTCTGATATTTCAGGGCTACTGATGAAATCTTCACTTTGCTCCTGATGGTCTTGATCTCTAGTGTCTGACAATTATTGATGTACTAGTTGATTCCAAATATTGTATCCATTGCTTTCATGTTACGATGCAAATGAAATCTTTAGTGTCTTTGAGTAGTAGTAGTAGTAGTAGTAGTACTAGTAGGATTCTGTATAAGATGAATTTGGACTTTCTTTATACTTCTCCAAGTCATATCAGCAAATATCCCTTTAGAAGGTTCAGTATGTAGAACTCTCAGACTCCTTCAAGAACTCTTCACATTGGCAATACCTATCAAGTACTTTTTGAAGTTGTTGCTGTCTCCATGCTCTTCTAGTAAACCATATTCTTAGATTGTGCTGTTTAGGGAATTTAGAATCCTGGTTCTGCTATGCATAAGTTTGGGGTTCAGAAAACATCATTGAAATCTTTTTAAGTCATTTGCAAACACATAGTTCTCATGATTAGTGGCTTCTGTTGCAAATTGCCATTATTATTTTTAGTTGTGAGGGGGCAAGAAAAGAAATCCTATTATTCTCTCTGCTGTCAAACTCTGGATAAGAAATATCATCTCTTGATGGTGAACGAGATAAGGTGAGATCTTTCAAGACAGTTGTGAAAATCGAGTAAGGCTTCATCTGTTTCAAAGTTTGAGTAGGCTTGAAGGACTTTAAGCATTAAGTCAAGGGCATACTTAAAGTGTCTCCTCCCTGCTATTCTCCTAAGGGCATACTTAAAGTCTCCTCCCTGCCATCCTCCTAAGGACATACTTAAACTCCCCTCCCTGTTATCCCCCTAAGGGCATACTTAAGCCCCCTTCTTGTTATCCTCTCTATTTCAACCAAATAATGGGCAACTGTGTACTTATTGGTCAAGTTCAATTTCTTGGGTAGTTCCCGCGTTTAGAATGTGAGATCCTCAGCCAATAAGGATGGGGATCAGTGGTGGGAGCGGAATTTGCGTTAGGGATTAAAAGCGTTGACCCTGCCCCCTAAGGTGCTTTCTCCCTTCGATTGTTTGCTCCATGGATGGGATGCCTGATTCTCGGGAGAACATGTAATAAACTTTGCTTCTAGAGATCTATCCAGTTTTTTTTTTTTTTTTTTTTTTTTTTTTTTTTTTTATTAATGGTTTCTGACCCACACAATGGTGTCATGGTTGTTTTTTAGCAGGTCCACAAGAGGACTTGCATGATCCTTTTGGCCAATTATTAGAAATTGCTTGTATCTCATCAGTTTCCTTCATCCAAAGGCCATTATCCAATCATCTTTTCAAGTTGAATGAAAGACTTAAAACAATGACCCACAACTATTATGTTTTCAAGTTAGTTAGGGAAACTTTTCAATTTGATCTGTTTTTGTTACACAATAAAACATCCAGATAATATTCTCCTTCAAAACAGAAACCACCATCAGCCAAATGTATGGCCTGAAGCAATCAGAGAATATTTTTGGTTCTACTTATATATTCATAGAACATGCAGAAGCTAGAATATATGAAATTATTAGTGGCACATAATAGATGGATCTTTAGGAAGCATAAATCCTTTTTCTTTGTTCTTCTTTGGAAAATATCACATGACTCCTTTTTTTTTAAAGTTAATGTATTGAATTCCAATTCCTTCAAAGTTTTTTTTTTAGTTTAGTTTTTAGTTTATTGGTTTTATTGAAAGTTTTTTTTCTTTGACTTGGGAAAATTTAACAAACAGTAAAGCAAAACACCTTAGTCATGTAAAGGAAGGAAGAAGTGCTGCTAATTATTTTGATGAGGTAACAAATGATCACATTTTGTGGTTAACTGAAGATAAAAGCAGGGAAAGTTTTGGTAAAAGCAGTAGAGTTTTCTGTGCTGGAAGAAATTAAAAGTGTCAGATCAGACCTTTTTGTGACAGCAGTGCAGACTGGTTGCCAAGATAAATTACCCTTTGAGGAAATATTTATGTTCTACTGTGTAGTGGGAAAAGTATTGTGCAAGAGGCCATTGTATAAGTTGCTTGAGGCCTTGGGTATATATTACATCAAAAACTCAGCAATGATGGTTTTATCACAATGTAAACAATAGCAACATCTTTGACAGTACTTTTTGAGTCCTTTACTGTACTTTTGGGTAGGCCACTGTCTGAGTGAACCTGAGGAGTCCGAAGTCACAAGATATTGCATAGAGAACAAGATTAGGAAAACACACTTTGTCTGGAGCAAGTCTAGAAGATGGGAACTAGAAATGAAAGGTCTGGAGAATATGATTTATGAAGATTAGTTGAAGGAATTATGTATGTTACCTTGGGAAAGTATGTGATAGCTATCTTCATCTATTTGAAATGTAGCTATATTGATAAGAAATCAAAGATTTTCTGCTTGTATTTGGAGTTAAGAACTAAGAATTAAGATGGGAACTTGTTGTCTTTTATATCATTAATTATCCTGGTTCATTTTTAGGACATTTGTTCTTATGTCAGACAGCATGGTGCCATTTTAGGAAATATATTGGCTTTAGTTGTTTTCATCCAATTAGATAACACTTGTTATCTATTAATTATTCCTGCAAAATCCAGGTGGACAATATTAATCAACATTGTCAAGATAGAATGAGTTGTTACCAGCCCACATTTCAGACTTTCAATCTATTATATTATCTTGGCCTCTATCGTGTCAGTCCTTTAACCAATCATATTGTTTTCCCCACCCAATTTGTCTACAGTAGGAATAAATTCTAGTTCAGGGAGACCAGGATAATTATATAATAATAATATATAAATAAATGCTAGCCTGCAGGCATCTAAGTAGCAGTAGATAGAGCACCAGCCCTGAAGTCAGGAGGACCTGAGTTCAAATTTGGTTCCAGACACTTAACACTTTCTAGCTGTGTGATCCTGGGCAAGTCACTTAACCCCAATTGCCTCAGTAAAAGAATAATAATAATAATAATAATAATAGAATTAAAAAATACTGGCCTTGATGCCTAATTGATCCAGGTGATTAAGGCTTGAACTATTGACCCAGCTTCAAGATTGTCTGAAATTTAAAACAATAACAAACTAATTTTTTTATGAGTCACATTTTAAAAAGAACTGACAAACTCCCTGAGTCCTATGGATGCCCATTGAAATTTTGTGAAGGTGAAAACCATACCACATGGTGCTCTGTTCAAGCAGCACAAATACTAAAATTGGAAGGATATGGAGGAGATTCCAACAATAACATGCAAATTTTGAAACTTTTATTTTTTTGGGGTAGAAAAATTCCAAAAAGCCAGAAGTGTAACAATATCTAGGCTCAATTGAATGGACTTCATTTCCTTCTTTAAAATGTGTAATAATGGACTAGATAGTTTCTGAAGTGACTTCTATAGCTACATTTATTCTCCCTATGAAGAGAAAAAGACTTGGGATTTTTTACCTTGAGAAGACTTATAGGGCTTGTGATTATTGTCTTTAGACATTTGAAGGGCCATTACAAAACAGAGAAATTGGACTTTTTATGTATGTTATGAGAGCTTAGCAGTAGGAATTTTGGAGGTAGGAGAAACTTGCTAACTGTGATTTTGAAGAATGCATTTCATCTTTTTAAGCTTCACTTTCCAACTCTATAAGATGAAGGGCCAAGGTGAAATGATCTCTAAAGGCTTTCCCAACTCTGAATCCTATGTTTTGGTGTGATCATAAGTTACTGGTCAGTGGGTTCTGGCCAGTCAGGAAAAAGTATAATCAAATAATAACAACCCTACCTCCCCTCCCAAACAAATTTAAATTATAAAGGCCATAGGCAAAATTCTTCAAGATCATTCTCAATCAAGTAGTCAGTCAAAAAGCATTTAAGGGCTGTTATATTTCAAGTACTTGTGTGAAGCCCTGGGATTATAAAGAAAGGCAAAAAAATCAAACAAATAAAAATTGAGGGGAGTCCGAGCCCTCAAAAAACTCACAAAGTAACAAGGGAGTCAACATGTAAACAACTAGGTACAAACTTACACAATATAAATAGAAAATAATCAATAGAGAAGGAACTGCAATTAAAGGAAAGGCTTTCTCTAGAGGGAAGTGTCAGTAGATTAAAGAAAAAATGTGGAAGTATGTAAAGTGTATGAAGACTGGATTTGGCAATTAAGAGATCATTGGGAACAAGTGGAGAGAACAGTTTTGATTGAATGATGCCAGAAGCCCGATGGAGAAATTTAAAAAAAAAAAAAAAAACAAGAGGAGATGAGGAAGCATCTCTGGTAGCTTTCTCAAGTAATTTACCCTCAAAAAGAGATGAACTAAGGGATGATATTTAATGGGAATGGATGGATCAAATGAGGATTTGATCCTCTTTTGAGGATGGGAAGACATGGGCATATTTAAAATAAAGTATGCAATAGGGTAGCAGCTAGTAAACAAGAAGAGACTGAGAGTAAATAAGAATGAGAATGATAATCTGCTGAATAAGATAGAATGGAATGAAATTACTGTTATAGATGGAGGGGTTTGCCTTGGCAAAGAAAAGGGTCACCCTTTCATATAAGATACTAGTTTTTAGATTTTGATACTCTACTATTTTTATGAAAGATCCACTTATTTTCATTTTTTCTAATGTTTTATTTCATCAAAATCTTTTTCTGTGGTTATTGATATAATCTGATTTCAGTTTTTATATTCTAATATTGAATCCTCTCTGTTTTCCTGGAATAAATCTTACCTGATCATCATAGGCAATCTTTTGAAACCTTATCTATGACTTAATAAGTTTGTAAGAGTATGATTTTTTCCTTTAAGAAATATTCAGAAATTTGAACAGCACAAAGTAATCTATTTTTTACTCTGGAAAATTAATTATAGATTCCTACTAGAGAAAAATAAAACTTAAGGAAAGGCCTTTCCCCATCTCAGGAAGAAGAGACCAGAAACTTCAAGAATATCGAGAGGACAAGAAAAAAGGGAAAAAAGAAACAAACATTGAGTAAGCAACTTCTCAATAATCCTGGTAGGCAGATGCTATGATTATCTCTATTTTATAGTTGAGGAAACCGTGGCAAGCAGAGATTTAGGAATTTACCTGGAGTCATATAGCTAGTAAATGTCTATGGTCAGATTTGAACTCAGGTCTTCTTGATTTCAGGCTTAACTCTCCATTTACTAAGGAACAGGATAGCTTATAAATAAATATGGAAATGTAAATGACCTTAGAACATAAGTTGTTAGAGTTCCTAACCTTGGATACTATTTAGTCCAATCTTGTGATTTTACACATGAGGAAACTGAGCCCCAAGAGTGGGGAAGTAAGTTGACCATGGATATCAAAGTCATTAGTTGTAGAGCTGAATCACATTCATTTATCTGATTTAAAATCTAGTTTTCCTTTTACCATGCAACTTTGATATATACAAAAGAGACTGTTTAAAGATTTAAAAAAAAAACTTAATTTTTCTACATTTCATACCTGTAGGTCCCAAATTCTTCTTCCAAAAGTCCTTCTTTTCTTCTCTCAGAAAGGTTTGTAAAAAACAAACAAAAGAATGGTTTAAAATTTTTTTGGGTGCTTTGTAAATCAGAAATTTCCACATGAATGTGAGCTGTTGTTACATAGATGCTTAGATGATTTTGTGATTTCAAAATATGGGCACTTCCTGCCTCTTCTCCCTATAGTATAGATTGTAGTCCATCCATAATTTCTTATCTAGTTTGAACCTTATTTAAGGTCTTTTCAAAAAATCTCCCAAGAGACCTTTCTCATTCTCTGCTTTTCATTTTATAGAGATAGCAATGAATTACTTTGGCTATTTATTTATTATCCCTTTTCTTATCACATGGCTAGCCTACCTTTCTTTCTGGATGCACATGTTCTTGGTGATGTTTTTGTACCATTTTTTATACAGTCAGTATCCTGCCTTGAATTTTTTAATTGCTCCCTGTGCCTCTCTATGCTCTTCTTTAAAATAAAAGCTTGTGTTATCAGTTTACAAAAGCATAGTCATAGAACTGTAGGTCTAGAAGGGACCTTAGAGGCATCATCCAACCAATCCTTTCATTTGAGAGAGAAATTGAAACTCTATGACATGAAATGATTTGACCAAAGTCACACCAAAAGTGACCAAATTGGGAAGATTACTTATGTTCTGCATTGATGATAAGAGCCAAACCCTCTTTCTCCTTCTATTTTTTGGTTCTTTTGCAGTCCCTTTATTTCTTATTCCTCCTTTCTTCTCTCCTTCACCTTTGTATGATTTTATTCTTTTTCCTTCTCTGGTTGGTTGATATGATGTGGAAAGAATCCTGACATCTATTCACAATGCCTGTGACCAGTTTTTTGGGTCTCGTAATCTCTGAAAGTATGACTTTTGGCATGTCTTTTTATCTCTGATCCTCAATATCTCTTTTAAAATGATGATAATACTACCTCACTGCTATTTCATCACGTTGTTATGATGTGAATCTTTAAAGTTTTACATAATGTAAGCTAGTACTTTAAAAAACATTATATGATAATATATTTACTTGTCCTCAAGTTTGTCAGTAGTTCTCTACTGACATGGCTTGTAAAACCTCTACACCCATTTTGAGATAGTCCTCTCCTTGTAGTTTGAAAAGCCTCCAGAAATAACATTCAAAATTCAAGAGAACTTACTTTTTTTTTTTTTTTTAAGATGTTTAAGGTAACAGTGTAGCACTTGAGCCATAAGTTGTTGCCTTCTTTATAAGAAGCTTGAAATACTGATGAAATGATATACTGTATGTAAAGTGCTTTTTATACTTATCCATTTTATAAAACAGGGCTTTTTAAACTTTTTCCATTCATGACTCCCTTTAGCCTGAGAAATTTTTATACAATCCTAGATATATAAGCATATAAAATAGGTATACAAATCAAACATTTACTGATAATAAACAAACTTATTTTAAAATAATTCTTTGATATACATATAATTTTTTACCATTTATTAAAGATGAAAGCAAACTTGCATACTATGAGGTGGATGTGCTTATTTATTTTTACATAAAGAATTAAATCTTGGCAGAATATTTAATACCTTGTATTGTTGCCAAATTTTTTGGAACCTCCACATTCAGCTATATGACCTCATATGGGATTCCAACCCACAGTTTAAAACACTATGTTATAGAAAATGCTATTGGGATACAACATAACTTTTTGGAAAGGGCACTGGATTTGGTCTCCCCTATTTCTCTCTCTCAGAATTCTTCACTCTCTTCAAGGCTCAGGTCAAATGTTACCTTCTACAAGGAACTTTTTCTAGATTCCTCTTACTGATTTGTGCTCCCGACTCTCCCTTCCAATTATGCCCCTATATAAATTATTTGGACTTTGTCTTCTGTGTACAAACTGTTTTCAACTGTTTGAGGAAGAGAATGTTGTATTTTTTTTTTTTTTTTGGTATCCCTAGTGTTTACTATAGTGCCTGGCATGTAGGAGGCAATGAATGAATGCCAGTGGAATTGCAAGCAACTGTATTTAAATCCTGCTTCTGATTCTCACAGTCCATAGACCTCTGCAATATCGCTCCATCTTCTGATGTTTTTCTCCTCATCAGTAAAATAAAGGGAGTTTGATGTAATGACCTCTGTGGTGTATTCCAGATTTAAGTTTCTTATACTAGTGGGAAAATTTATCATTTTTAGATAAAAAAGCAGAACAATCCAGAATGTTTGGAGGACAGAATGAGTGTGCAACTTGCTGGTGACCTTTTCTTACACTATTATTATCTTGTAGGGTACCAAGGTCAAGTACATTAGCTGGGAAGTTGTGTGAAATGACTCATGGAATTCCCTTACTAAGAATTAGCACATCTCAGAAAATCTTCTAAAGTCAACACACTGATTATTCAGTTGAGGTTGAATATGAAAAAGTTGTTTTGGCCATTTAAAAAAAAATCATAATAGTGCATATTCAGAGATAGTAAACTTCCTTCAAAACATGAATGATAAAAAATAAGAGAGCAAATTGTTAAATAAGAGACAGGTGGATTTTTTTTAAACATCTCTTCCCATTGTGCTAATTATGAACCTATCTAGGAGGCTAGGTCTACCTATGGTGTTACTGTTGCCCAATTCTGAAAAGAGAAAAGAAATGTATCTCTTGGTTCTGCTATGAAATGGTCCAGTCCTAAGTGGTATGTAAAATGAGGCTTTGAAGTTTCTAAGTCAGTAAAAAATCTTAGCTATTTTGCTAAGGAGAAAACAACTTGTTTATTTTTACAGAAGATTTGAAATTTGGGTTTAATAGAACATTCAATCTGGAGTGAGAGAATTTTTGCTGAAATCCTAGCTCTACCACTTACCATCTAAAAGAAATTAATTTCTTTTGGCCTTTGTTTCTTTATCTGTATATAGCACAGGAGTAAACCCTCTCAAAAGTGAATCTTAGAAAAATTATGGTTCTGCATTCACTCAAGATCATTGTTCATTGGCCCCACATTTATATTTATTTAAAAAAAAATCAATGCCTTTTGATTTATATCACTATTGATTTATATCAACTGTAGTTTACCCTTTTTCCTCTTTGTGATAAGTAATATTTAAAAAAAAAAAAACCCAGTTTAGCAAACTGACTAAAAACTCTAAAAATCTTACATTGTATGCAATATTTCATCTCCAAAGTCATTTACCTTTTCAAGAGAATTGGTGAGTATGATATTGCTGGAGAGGTAGAAGTACTTCCTGTATGGGTAGCACAGAACATTGTGTACTAGACCTGGGAAGGAGGAAAACCTGAATTCTAAACCTGTCTTAGACATTTATAAATTTTGTGACCCTGAACAAGCCACTTGACCTCTATCAATCCCGATTTTCCCCGTCTACAAAATGAGGGAGTTGGTTTCAATAACCTTCAAATTCCTTCCCATTTCCAAATTTCTGATCAAAAGATCTAATCATTCTTTGGGGTTAGGCTTTGTCATTACAGTTTAGGAGAATCCACTTTTGAGTTTTTTTTTTCATTATACTTCTATATTTTCTCTATATCTAGATACATATCTATAGATATAAGTTTATATCTATAGATATCTATATAGTTTTCCTGGATTGACCAATATCTATTGTTTTCTTGGTTACTTTAAGTCAACTTATATAAATGGTCTTTTTCTACTTCTCCATATTAATCATATCCATATTTTTTGGTTATTTTCTAGTTTTAGTAATGTGTTTTGTCTTTGTATTACATACATTTACAGATTACTTACACTTGGTGAGAAATCTCTTGCAAGATAAAACAATTAAAAAAAAATTGGTAAGAGGAGCAGCTAGGTGGCGCAGTGGATAGAGCACCAGCCCTGAAGTAAGGAGGACCTGAGTTCAAATGTATCTTCAGACACTTCCCAGCTGTGTTAACTGTGGTCAAGTCACTTGATTCCAATTGCTTCAACAAAACAAAACAAAACAAAAAAAACAACATATATATATGTATGTATGTATTAATAAAATAAATAAAATGAGTATTGGTAAGAGAATGACCTCATCTGAAAGTGCACATAAAATTTCCAATCTCTATTGCCTCTCCATATCTTTGTATTTTTAAAAAATGAACGGAAGTCTGTTTTCTCTCTCTCATTCCCTTAAGATAAAAACAAATTTAATGAAACAAATGTACATTGTCAAGCAAAAATGTATGTATCATTCTCTATAAGGGATAGGATGTTTCATCACTGATTTCCTGTAATCATGCATGTTGGTTGTTGTTTGTCCTTCATTTTTAAAGAGGATCAAATAATGCATGATTATCATGTTTTCAAAGTTGTTTTTAAAATTTTCTGATTTTGTAAATTGTTCCCTTCATTCTGTTTGTTTCTTTGTCAGTTGATAAACAAATGAACAATTCTGAAGAATTTTAATAATGGTATTTTGATATAAGTTGGTCTTCTGGTTCTGCTCACTTCATCCTGAATCTGTAAATATAAATCTTTTTTGAATTATCCATTTCCCCATTTCTTTAGCATAGTGATATTTAATCTCATTTATATAACACAGTATATTCAGCCATGCCTCAATTTTTGGATATTCTTTTAATTTCTAGATTTTTTTTTTTTTTTTTTTGCTAACTTAGAGCTGCAATGTGTGTGTGTATATATGTGTGTGTGTGTGTGTGTGTGTGTGTGTGTGTGTGTGTATGTATTGGTACATAAAGAAATTTATTTTCTTTCTTGGATCTCTTTGGGCTATAGAGTTATTGATCTGTGCTTAGAGCTGGGTCAAATAGCATGCAGCATTTAGTAACTTGTTTAGTATAATTCCAGAGTGCTTTCAAGAAGCTATTCTCTATAACAGAATTTTATTTTAATAATCAATATTCATTAATGATATTGGGGCTATAGTTCTACAGTGCTTTAAAGTTCTCTGGTTTGGATATTGAAATTACATTTGTTTCACCAAAGGAATCTAGTAGTGTACTTTCTAAGTTTTTGAGAATAATTTATGTGGTATGGATACTTTTGTGGTTGTTCATTCATTTCCCATTTGTATCTGAATCTTCATGACTCTGGAGTTTTCTTGGCAAAGATACTGGAGTGGTTTGCCTTCTTTTTTTTCTCCAGCTCATTTTACAGATGAAGAAACTGAAGCAAATGAATTTAAATGACTTGCCCAGGTTTAACACAGCTAGTAGGTATCTGAGGCCATATTTGAATCCAGGAAGATGTCATTTTATATATTTAATAATTATAACTTTTTATTGACAGTATATATGCATGGGTGATTTTTTACAACATTATCTCTTGCACTCACTTCTGTTCCGATTTTTCCCTTCCCTCCCTCCACCTCCTCCCCTAGATAGCAAGCAGTTTTAGACATGTTAAATATGTTATATTATCCTAGATACAATATATGTTTGCAGAACCAAACAATTCTCTTGTTGCACAGGAAGAATTTGATTCAGAAGGTAAAAATAACCTGGGAAGAAAAACAAAAATGCAAACAGTTTATACTCATTTCCCAGTGTTCCTTCTCTGGGTGTAGCTGTTTCTGTCCTTCATTGATCAATTGGAACTGAATTAGATCTTCTCTTTGTCGAAGATATCTATTTCCATCAGAATACATCCTCATACAGTATTGAAGTTGTTGAAGTGTATAATGATCTCCTGGTTTTGCTCATTTCACTTAGCATCAGTTCATGTAAGTCTCTCCAAGCCTCTCTTTATTCATCTTGCTGGTCATTTTTTATAGAACAATAATATTCCATAACATTCATATACCACAATTTACTCAACCATTCTCCATTGATGGCCATCCATTCATTTTCCAGTTTCTAGCCACTACAAACAGGGCTGTCACAAACATTTTGGCACATACAGGTCCCTTTTCCTTCTTTAGTATCTCTTTGGGGTATAAGCCCAGTAGTAGCAGTGCTGGATGAAAGGGTATGCACAGTTTGATAACTTTTTGGGCATAATTCCAGATTGCTCTCCAGAATGGTTGGATTCGTTCACAATTCCACCAACAATGCATCAAAGTCCCAGTTTTCCCGCATCCTCTCCAACATTCATCATTATTTTTTTCTGTCATCTTAGTCAATCTGACAGGTGTGTAGTAGTATCTCAGAGTTGTCTTAATTTGCATTCCTCTAATCAATAGTGATTTGGAACACTTTCATATGAGTGGATATTTCATCATCTGAAAATTGTCTGTTCATATCTTTTGACCATTTATCAACTGGAGAATGGCTTGATTTCTTATAAATTAGAGTCAATTCTCTATATATTTTGGAAATGAGGCCTTTATCAGAACCTTTGACTGTAAAACTGTTTTCCCAGTTTGTTGCTTCCCTTCTAATTTTGTTTGTATTAATTTTGTTTGTACAAAGGCTTTTTAATTTGATGTAATCAAATTTTCTATTTTGTAATCAATAATGATCTCTAGTTCTTTGGTCACAAATTCCTTCCTCCTCCACAAGTCTGAGAGGTAAACTACCCTATGTTCCTCTAATTTATTTATGATCTCATTCTTTATGCCTAAATCATGGACCCATTTTGATCTTATCTTGGTATATCGTGTTAAGTGTGGGTCCATGCCTAATTTCTGCCATCCCAATTTCCAGTTTTCCCAGCAGTTTTTGTCAAATAATGAATTCTTATCCCCAAAGTTGGGATCTTTGGGTTTGTCAAACACTAAATTGCTATAGTTATTGACTCTTTTGTCTTGTGAACCTAACCTATTCCACTGATCAGCTAATTTATTTCTTAGCCAATACCAAATGGTTTTGGTGACTGTTGCTTTATAATATAGTTTTAGATCAAGTACAGCTAGTCCACCTTCATTTGATTTTTTTTCATTAATTCCCTTGAAATTCTTGACTTTTTGTTTTTCCATATGAATTTTGTTGTTATTTTTTCTAGCTCGTTAAAATAGTTTCTTGGGAGTCTGATTGGTATAGCACTAAATAAATAGATTAGTTTAGGGAGTATTGTCATCTTTATTATATTTGCTTGACCTATCCAAGAACACTTAATATTTCCCCATTTATTTAAATCTGACTTTATTTGTGTGGAAAGTGTTTTGTAATTTTGTTCATATAATTCCTGACTTTCCTTTGGTAGATAGATTCCCAAATATTTTATGCTAGAAGATGTCGTTTTTCTTGACTCCAATCTCAGCACTCTATCCACTGTGCCATCTAGTTCTTCAGCATTGGTACTAACTATTCTTTAAAACTTTGATACAGAATTATTTTGTGGATTCATCAAGATCAGAAATTTTTTTTCATTAATGTTCTTTTATAGTCAGCTCTATTTCCTTTGCTGAGTTTGGGTTTTGACAGATCATTTTTTTAGCCTTTTGTTAGTTTTGGAATTTATATTTTTGTAGGTATTTTTCTATTTATGTCCCCAGTTTTGCTACCATGTAGTTTTGTTTAACAGATACTGATTATTTCTTTTTTCCTTCTGGTCCTATTTTGTTTTTATAGTGTTCATTTACTATTTTATGGATTTTTCTGTCCTTTCCTTTATAGATTGCTAAAGAGTGATCAATTTTATTGGCCCCTCCAAAGCACCAGTTTTAATTTTATTTATCATTTCTCTACTCCCTTCCCTATTTTATCTAATTCTTTAATTTTTTTTTTTTACTATCTCCTCTTGATGCATATTTTAGGTTTATGTTAGCTTTCTAATTTTTGCAAAAAATTTTTATTCAGATCATTAATTTTCTTTTTCTGTTTTGTTAATGTATGTTTTTAGAGATGTGATTTTCCCCTTAATTTCTCACAAATTTTGGGGTGTTGTTTCATGATCTTTTTTCATTGTTTTTTCTATGATTTGTTCTGGACTTACTTTAGTACTTCATTGTTAAGTCTCCATGTGACCTGGCTCTTTTGTGGTCTTGGAATTGATTGCTATTTTTATTACATTCTGGTCTACAAGGGATATACTAAATATATTTACTCTTTTATATTTGCAATCTCTGTGTTATAGTGATTAAGTTTTGTAAAAGTTCCATGTGGTACTGAGAGTCTTTTAATCCTAGTTTCTCTAGCAATTGGCTCAGTTCTTTCTCCTCCCTCCCCTCCCCCTTGATGTTTCAGGCCTATTTATCTATTATCATTTCCTTTTGATTTCTAGTCCTACCTAGTTCATCTTCTATACGTTTAGCAAGAAATCTCTTAGTGATCTCTCTAAGGTTCTTTTCTTGTTCTTGATTGGTATATTTGTTTAACTTTTTTTGTATTTCTTTTGTTGGAGGTGTTTGAAAAGGAAATTGTATCTTCAGGTCTGGTTTTCTTTCTAGGAATGTTTTGAATGTCTTTCATTTATTGGATGTTACTATATTTTTTTCAATTATGGTTTGAGGTGAATCTTGAGATCCTTTGTTCTTCCATCTATTTTTTAGTTCTGTGGCTGAGTATTGCTGCATTCTAGCACTCTGCCTTCTTATATCACTCCCTTCTCTAGAAGTGGATAGACAGATCTGAGTTCTGCTGTTTGTTGTCACTAAATGGTGACAAGGAATTGCTGTACAGAACCCAAAGCGTAAGCTAGTGAGTCAGGTTTTGTGCCATGCCAGTATTCAAGGGCTGTTATAGGAGGGAAACATTTAATGAGAATGCTAGAAGTTAATTGCTTTCTCTTTAATTCCTAACATTATTACCTTTGTAGAATTCTTGTTATTTTGGGTTATAAAGACAATTTCTTTACCTCTCACACAGAATTTCTGTTTTTGGTATAGTTTTCAAGAGTTTTTCAGAACTTTAGTCCTCCACTCTTTGATTATGGGACTTTTGCTCTAAAATTAGAAATTGTATGTCTGGTGTCCATAACACTGAACTTGTTGACCAGTAGGAACCTCGACACATAAGACTTAACTTGTAAAACAGAGATGACACAAGTTCTCCCAGAGTTTTTCCATAGGCTATTTAGAACCCTAGTAAATTATCTAATCCAAGATACTTATTTTGTCAGTAAAGAAGATGAGGCCCAGAGTGGTTTACTGATTTACTCTAGTTCACCCAGATGGTGAATTATATAGCCAGGATTCAAATTCCCACTCCAGATTTCCTGGTCTTTCCAATAAACCATGGCAGGCCTCACTTCAAGACAAAAGTCTTATAGGGATCTGGTCTTAAATTCCAGGGATTAACAATAACATTCTAAGTTACTTCTTAAAGATTAAATGTACCCAAATAGAAATAATCACAATCATACAGAAACCCTTTTAAAGATTAAAAAAAGACTGAATTTTCTTCATCCTCTGAAATCTTTCCTTTGTGAGGGACTTTTTTCTTATTTTCACAGATTCTTCTCCTGGATTTCTTTCTTTCTTTCTTTCTTTCTTTCTTTCTTTTTTTTTTTTTTTTTACCATAAAGACTGACTATTTACATTTTTATAGAACAGTCTGTTGGAGGAAGGGGTAAAGTTTTAAGGCCTCAAAGAATTGAATAAAAAATGAGCTTCACAGAAGTCATCACAGTCTGAAATAGCAGAAATACAATCAAAGTTCCCAAGAAGTAGCCATTCAATTTCTGTTTGACAAATTCTGGCTAGCAAAAGGTAGTTCCTGAGGGATAGTACATTGTAGTTTTGTTTGACTCTTCTTTGGAAGTTTTTTCTTTTTTAAATTTTTCTTTTTTATTTATTTTTATTTTTTTAAATAACTTTTTATTGATACAACCCATGCCAGGGTAATTTTTTACAGCATTATCCCTTGCATTCACTTCTGTTCCGATTTTTCTCCTCCCCAAGATGGCAAGCAGTCCTTTACATGTTGAATAGAGTTTTTCCTTTTATCAAGCTGAAATCCTCCTCCTTGAAAATATAATTCAACAACCCAACTTCTAATCCCACTAGCTCTATCTTCTGAGACCAAAATAAAATTCTTAATTTCTTGAATTAATTTAATTTAATTCCTTGAATTTTTATCTTGAAGCCAATGAGTTTGTTATTTTTTCTCCCCACAAATCTTCTTGATAGAACATTACTTGTTTCAATCCTATTACAATTGGAGTTTTGTTGTTCTTTGATTACCTTTTCCCCCTCTTAACTAACAGAATTCATCAAAAAGATTTTTTTTCAGTGAATTTTACTTTTATTCTATAAGCAATGTTGATGATCAAACAAATATTCTGAAAGAAAATCTTCTGGAAAAAGAGATGTCTTGTATTGATCCTCTAGTTGGAAGGAAAGGAGATAAGAGAATATTTCAGAACTGCTACTTTAATTCAACACTTTCCAAAAGGTACAAATTTGATTTTGTCATCATGCTGCCTATGGAATGCAAATAGAAAATTAAGTAAGGATCACTAAGCCATGGGCCTATTTTCTGGAGTCAAACTATAGAACCTCAAAATGATTTTAAAAACCAAATACTCCAGCTTTGTCTTCTTTGCAGAGCAGGAAACAATGGAACTGCTGACTTGGTAGGTGATGAGCTCCTTGTAATGGGGCAGTGTTTAAGCAGAAGTAAGAAGTGACCACTTGATGTCATAGAGGAGATTTATGTATGGGGTAAAAGCTAAGATTAGATGATCTCTGATTCTTCCTATTTTGAGAATCTATGTTTATATAATTCCATGCTGCTTTCTTTCTCTGAACATATCTAGAAAACTAATTAACTGCTCTTTTTTTTCTTTAAAAATGTTTAATTGATGTTCTTTAAGAAAAATCATTGCCAAGTTCCAATTTACCTTCATTCTCTTGCCTGCCATTTTTCTACTCTTAGACTCTTCTCTAGTGTCAAATAAACACAGCACAAAACAAATAAACAATCAACACTTTGGTCATATTGAAAATGTTTCATTTCACATTAATTGTCCACCAGTATCATGGGAAGAGACAAGAAGAATGTTTCACTATCAGTTTTCTGAAGTCATCTATTTCTTTTTTAAAAATTGCCTATCAATCAGTCATTACCATGTCTTTGTTCCACTCCAATTTGGTCTTTACCAGCAACTATTGAAACTAATTCTTCAAGGTTCTATAATTTCATTATGGTATCTCTCTCCACTGAAAGAAGGGAGAAAAAAGAGAAAGGAGGAAGGAGAGGGAGAGAAGGAAATAGGGAAAGAAGAAAGGAAGGAAAGGAAAAAGGAAGAAAGAAAGAGGGAAAGAAGAAAAGAGATAAAGAAGAAAGAAAGCAGGAAGAAAGGAAAGAAGGGAGAAAAAAGGAGAGAGAAGGAAGGAAATAGGGAAAGACAAAGGAGGGAAAAAAAGGAAAGAGGGGAGAAGAGAGAAGGGAAGAATCAAAGAAAGAAGGGAAACAAAGGAATGAGGAAAAGAAAGAAGGAAGGAGAATAAGAGGGGAAAAAAGAAAAGAGAGAAGGGAGGAAGGAGAGAAGGAAGGATGAAAAGGAAGAAAAGAAAGAAGAAGGAGGGATAGAAAGGGAAAAGGAGAGAAGTATTTATTGAATGCCTGCTAGGTACTATATCATTTAATATTAACAGTTACTCTGAGTTATTTTCTATTATGAATCCCATTTTACAGTTGAATAAACTGAGGCAGACAGAGTTCAAGTGCTTTCCAGTCACACAGATAGTGTCTGGAGTCAAATCAGAACTGAGCTCATCCTGATGCTAAATCTAGCATTCTATCTGCTGCATCTTCCAGCTTTTGCCTCACAGGATTATTGAGAGAAAAAGACTTTCTATTTCTCCCTTAACTAAGATGCAGCACATCTCTGCAGGAGATCTCTTCAGGTTTTTAATGAAGTATATTGGTGACTCTGGTTTGGGAAATAGTTGGCTGGGTCACTTTCTCTAGCCATGCTTATGCATATTCAAAGCTAGGTAATTTCAGATAACAATTTTCCAGAAAATAAGCCAAGGGAAGGAAGAACATGTTGCAAAACAGAGTGATGGGAGGAATTTTTAAAATAACTTCTCCCATGCTGCCAATTACAGAACCTGTCCATTTGGCTGGATCTTGGCACTGTTACATAATTCTGCAAAGAAAACAGAAAGTTGTGTCCTCACAGTTGTGAAATGGGTGAGTCTTGTGTTATGCTGAATGAGGCCAACTCTGAGGAAAGCCCAAATTTTGTTAAGTAGTAAACAACCTGCTCATTTACATGACAATTGAAAGAATGGTGAAATAAAATATTAAAATGGAGTCAGAAAATTTGTATTGAAATCTCACCTCCATCATTTACTACTTTGGTAACCTAGAAGGAATCAGTTAAACTCCTAGGCTCAGCTCCCTAAGTTTATCCTTTCTCACATATAAGTCCACAGAAAAATTATTCCAGATTCAAGGCACTCTATGGATCTACTCAAAATCATAACTCATGGTATTTCCCTGATACATTTACTTAAAAAGATATTTTTGTTTTTATATCCCCTATATTTCCTAATGTATTTCATTCCTCCCTCTCTCAAAAAAAGCCTCTTTTTATAAAGAGTAAGGAAGAGGGGGGGAAATACAGTTCAGCAAAATAAACCAAAGTATTTAAAATGTTGTATATTATATACAGTGGTCCATCACACTGGACATTCAGCTTTTCAAAAAAAAGGCCCAGCTGTGCTACAGAGATCTGGCCCTGGACAAAAAGGAACCAGCAGCCCTAGTTAGTGTAATTGCAGTGGGGCAGGGACTACTGGCTGCCTGGACTTGCAGAAGGGGGAAGCTTTTATTTTGGGGTTCCAGGTCACAGGGGAGAACCGAAGTGAAGCTAGAGGTGCCATCTCCTCACCCCATAATAGGAAGTCCTTATACTAATAATTTTCATTAAAAAAAAATAAATTGCCAAAAAAAGGAACCTAGTCATAGAAACTTACTATGGGAACAGGGAAGACCAGGGTTCATCTTCAGAGGAAGACACCGAAGTGAAAAAAGCTTCTTCTACCACAAAAAGTAATGTTAATTGGCTCCCTGCCCAGAGAAAGTTTATAGAAGAATTCAAAAAAAATTAAAAATCAAATGAGAGATATTGAGGAAAAACTAAAAAAAAGTCATCCAAGAAAAATGAGATTGTGAAAAAAAAATTAACCAGTTAGAAAAGGAGATACATAGTCTCAAAGACGAAAATAACTGTTTGAAAATTAGAATTGGGCAAGAGAAGCCATTGAGAGACCAAGAAATAACAAAATATAAAGAATGAAAAAACATACAGAAATGGAAAACTACAGCTATAGAGAACAATTAAGAATAATTGAGCTACCAGAAAGCTATGCAAACCAAAACCAAAAAACCCTTCATACAATAATGCGAGAAATAATCCAAGAAAATTGTCCTGGAGTGAAAATATGAAGGGAAAGTAGAAACAAAGCTTTATGCAGGATAAATAAGAGATGATAAATGGAAAGAAGATGGTAGAATTATAAAAGTTTAGGAAATACTTTTTGTAGAGGAAGGGATTTTTTTTTTGGGGGGGAACCTAAAATGAAATAAGGAAACCAGGAAGGAGAGTGTAGTGTTCTTGGTTGGTTTTCTTGAGGTCTCTGGAACAGCCTTCTTTTCAATCAGAGAAATCACCACAAGAATAGCCAGGGATAAAGTCCAAATTCTTTATTATCTCCTTGCCTGGGGTTGGTCAGCTTTCTGGAGAGCCTTTCAGACTGCCTTGGTCTCAGTGAGGGAAGTGCAGGAGGACAAGCCAGCCACCATGAGGCTGATGAAGATGGAAATGAATCTCTCTGAGTCCGAAGACTTGTGCTTCAGCCTCCAGTCACCACAAAGGTGGATGATGGAATGAATCTGTTTCTGAGTCCCTGCCGGCTGTTATATACTCTAATTACATTATCATAGGTGTGAATCTTGTGGAACTATATTTTGTACTAAGTACATGTACTGAACTAGAGAACTATTACTTACCATGCTAAACTAGATAACCATTTTCTAATCGATTCCACTGACTTAACACCTTGTAAGAATCCTTGTTTCAGAGTTCTGGCCCATGACAGGAGAGCATTGCAGGGATAAGGGGAGAGCCAGAGAAAATTTCCAGAGCTAAGAGATGGAATATTGTACTTGTAAAACAACTCAAAAAGTACTGGCAGGAGTAAATTGTAACAAGCCTGGAAGACCTTTGAAGGTCAAGTGGAGGATTTTATGTTTGATTCTGGAGGCAATAAAGGAGCAGATGAAGTTTTTTAAGATATGCCATGATTGGACCTGCACTTTAGGAAAATCACTTTAGTGACTGATTAGTGGATAGATTAAAGTGAAAATAGACTTGAAGCAGGCCTACTCATTAGCAAGTTATTGAAGTAGTACACAAGTGAAGTGATGTGTTCCTGCAGTATCAGAGGACAGAAAGGAATATATTTAAGATATGTCCTAAAAGTGAAATTTACAGATCTTAACAATTAATTTGCTATAAAGGATGAAAGATATTTAGTAGCTGAAGATGATTCCTAGGCCATGATCAAAGGTTCTGAGAGACATGGTGATATCTTCTGCATTAATAGGAAAGGTAGGAGGGGGAGAGCTTTTGGGAGAAAAGATGATCAGTTCCATTTTGAAAATGTTGAGTTGGGGATATCTAAAAGACAACCAGAAATGAGAGATTGGAGGTCAGTAGAGAATTTGGGGCAGGAGAGATAGATTTGAGAATCATCAGTAGAGAAATGGTAATTAAATACACTGGAGTTGAGAAGATCCTCAAATGAAGTAGTATATATATAGAGAGGACAATAGGGTCCAGGACCAAACCCTGTGGGTCTCATATAGTTAGAGGATGTGTTCTGGTTGTGAATCTAGCAAAGGAGCCTGAGAGACTAATCAGAGAGGGAGGAGAAGGAGAAACAGAAAGAACCTGAAAGCCTAAGAGAAGAGAAGAGAATATCAATAATACTGTCCAAAACTGCAGAGTGGTTGAGGAGAAGGATGGTTTTTATTAGATGAGTAATGCTGGGCACACAGATTTACCTCTCCTAGTTTCCTCATCTGCAAAATGAGGGGGTTGGATATGATGGCCTCTAAATTCCTTCTTGTTTCTAAATCTGTGATCTCATGATTCTGTCATTCTTTGATCAAGCTTTGACATTGTAATTTCATAGAATTCCATTTTAATTGTTTTGTTTTTGCACTTACATTGTTGTAATTATGTATTATTTTCCTGGCTTTGTTTGCTTTGAATCAGTTTATACTTAAATGATATCATGATTCTCTGAATTCATAAAATTTTTAATTTCTTTCAGCATAAATTCATTTGAGATAGGAATGAAGATAGGATAGTCTTATTTTCTCCTAAGAAGGAAAGTAAACTGTCATTTATATTTAAAAGATTTAGGTTACTCAGGCTTGAATGTTTGCCCATCTTGCTGGTTGCTTAAAGCTTCAAAAACCCAGTCTCTTGAATTGGCAGCCTATATCCTTGAAAGATATTTCACTTCCATGCATGTTTAACACTTCCTTTTGACAAGATATATCTCTCTATAGAGGGAAAGGTGCTGTGTCTGTATGAATGAGGACTATTTTCTCACTGAATATTATTCTCATTTTCGTCGCTAGTTGAGCAAAGTAGAACTGTAACAACTCAAGAAGTATGAAATGAACAAATGTAGCCATTTCTAATTCAAATATTTATGTGGACTATTTGTGCCAAACTCATATAGAGCCTTGCTCTTATTAATCTGATCAGCCATAGTTAAAGCTTGACTCCAGTTTAGTGATATGATTTTGGTCCTCTGTAAGAACCAATTTATAATAAACCTATGTAAGCAGACAAAACAAATCACTACATTAACTCTCTCTGAAAATGTCTAGTTCTTTATTTCTGATCTGCCTCCTCTCTACTAAAAGGTAGGTCTGTTTCATCATTAGTCTTTTGAAATTATAATTAGTCACTACTTTGGTGAGGGTTCTGAGGATTTTCAGTTATTTCTGTTCACATTAACATGGTCAGTACATAATTGTTCTCTTGTTTCTGTTTCCTTCTGCATTACCAGCAATGATATGAGTGAGTGGAATGAGTGGAGCCAGGTGAGTTCAAACTTAAAAGCATGGAATTAACTTTATTTCTTAAAGCTTCTCTTTTATACCCTACTATATAAGCATATTTTTTTCTCTGTTATACATTACACACATGCCAGAAAACCACAGAGATTATAACCAAGGCTGTGATATTTCTTTGTTATATTAATCAAGTCTTCTCCTGTTTTTTATTTTCCTATTAGAAAGCATCCTGTTTCAAAATATACTCCAGTCATGTCGACCATTATATTTTCAGTAAATAATTTGAGGGAACTCGGATATCAGTTATTAGCTCTGCAACTGGTCTTGACAAGTTCCCTAAAATCATTCAAGTAAGCTCACTTTGCTTCAATCTTCTGAAGGATTTACACGCTGGCTCCCCAAAACTGCATCAGTTCATATCATTCTTTCCAAATTTCTCTGAACATAACATATTCTTTATTTCTTGAGATGCAAAAAAATTTTTAAATTCATATATTTTGTTCAAACATTTCCCTATTTGACAGCTGGTTTGTTTTCACTTACTGATGACCACAATATTTGTTCTTATAAATAGTTTGGATCCTTTCTATCTTTAAGTTGCATGGACTGGGAAGGACACTACCAGCAATCAAAAGGAATCTTCTCTCTAATACTGAAATGTAATGTGACCTGGAGAAAATTAATGAATTCTATTATTGTTCTGTAAGAAATGACCAGCAGGATGAATACAGAGAGGACTGGCGAGACTTACATGAACTGATGCTAAGTGAAATGAGTAGAACCAGGAGATCATTATACACTTCGACAACGATATTGTATGAGGACATATTTTGATGGAAGTGGATTTCTTTGACAAAGAGACCTAACTGAGTTTCAATTGATAAATGACGGACAAAAGCAGCTACGCCCAAAGAAAGAACACTGGAAAACGAATGTGAACTATCTGCATTTTTGTTTTTCTTCCCGGGTTATTTATACCTTCTGAATCCAATTCTCCCTATGCAACAAGAGAACTGTTCGGTTCTGCAAACATATATTGTATCTAGGATATACTGCAACATATCCAACATAAAAAGGACTGCTTGCCATCTAGGGGAGGGGGTGGAGGGAGGGAGGGGAAAAAATTGGAACAGAAACAAGTGCAAAGGATAATGTTGTAAAAAAAAATTAATTTTGAATGACTTAAGGGAAAAAAAAGTAGAAAACAATTTTCAGATGCTTTCATTTAAGCACTTTACTCAAAGTAAGAGAGGGCATAATTACTTAGATTAAGTGGAGAGAGAACATGATTAAGTCTTATAATCAGGAAGATCTGTCTTCATTGATGCTTCTGATATGGCAGCTAGATGGATGGAGCATTGAACCTGGAGCATGAAGACCTCATATTTAGTCCTCAGATACTTAGTATCTTTGTGACCTTGGGAAAAAAACATGATCTATTTGCCTTAGTTTCCATTTCAATAAAATGTGGGTAATATTGATAAAAAAAAAAGAAAATTAATGAATTCTTTAGGCCTCAATTTCTTCATAAATAAACTGAGAATGTTGGACTATTATATATGAAATCTCTTCCAATTCTAGAATTAGAAATAATACTAGAATTAGCTTACCCTTCCAGACTTACTAGGCTGATAGATAGGGATGAAAATGGAGTTGTCCAGAGACAGAGGACAGTGTGAGCATTAGGTGTCTGTGGTATATCAGAAGAAACACTGGTTTCAGTACTGGCTCTGCCCCTTCATTGCTTTGTCTGTGGCTGAAGTGCCATTCTTCCAAAGTTGAGTTGCTACTCAACCAAAGCTTATAATGAGTTAGTTTCCTTTCGCAGGGATGTGATGGATGGTGTGATGGAATGAGATACTCCATGCAAAGTACTTTGCATTCTATTGTTATACTAAATGTTTTGGAGAGGTATAAAACCTTAATGAAAAGAGTGCTGTGTTTGGAATCAGAGTGTGTCTGTTCTCCAGGCAGGGAATCCTCATCTTCACATCTCTCTGAGAACTCTTAACTTCCTTCAAAACCCAACTCAAATGTCTCCTCTTACAAGTGGCTTTTCTTTGATTCCATGAAAGAGTGTGTCCTCCTTGTTTGTACTTATAGCACAAGTAGCAGCCACACTTTAGAAAAACAATCTGGGGAACTTCCGGCCAAGATGGCGGAGAGGAAATACACTGCTGTGTAACCTCCGTGTTTTTCTCTCATTATTCATTTCATTTCATGCCTCTGAATTAATGCTCGACTGAAAAAAAAACATACAATTACTTACCAAGAGAAACCATCCTTGAGACTCGTCAAGAAAGGTCTGTTTTTGCGCGAGGGCGGGGACGGTATTTGGAAGCAGTCTGCGGGCAGCAGCTGTAGCGAGAGCACAGATAGCAGCTCAGAACCGGGTAGAGTGGAGAGGGGGTGGGGCGCAATCGCAGCCGTCTCTGCGGGGAGAGCTTTGCTACAGGAGCAAGTCAGCAGCCCAGCAGAGAAGCTAAAAACACCGGGGGTGAAGAATACAACCCCAAACAGCTGGAGTCTCTCGGGACCTGGCCACCCCTCCCCCACAGTGTCTCAGCCCGCTCGGATCTCAGCGCGCAGGCGCCATAGCACAGTAGGACCCGTGCCTCACGAATACCCTGCCCCTCCCCCAAAGAAAGCAGCCTCCATTCAAGGGTTTTTTTTTCCTTCTGTTTCTTTGATAGTTTGTCTTTGATAAATAGACAGAATGAGCAAGAAACTGAAAAAGAATTTAACCCTGGACAGCTTTTATACAGATAAAGAGCAGACTCCAAATCCTGAGGAGACTAAAAACAAACAGTCCCCAGGTGAATCCCCAAAGGAGGAGATCATATGTTCCTCAGCACAGATGAATCTCATGGAGGAAATTAAAAAGGCTCTCACAAGGGAGCTAGAAGAAAAATGGGAAAAGGAGAGGGAGGCTCTGCAAAAGGGGAAGGAGGCTTGGCAAAAGGAGAAGGAAGCTTTGCAAAAGGAGAGGGAGACTTGGCAAAAGGAGAGGGAGGCTCTGCAAAAGGAGAGGGAGGCTCTGCAAAAGGAGAGGGAGGCTTGGCAAAAGAGCCTGGAGAAGTCAATTAAAGAGAGAGTGGATAAAGAAACCAAATCCTTGAAAAATAGGATTGGTGAACTGGAAAACAAAATTGGCGAAATGGAAAAAAATTCCACAGAACAAAAGAACTCAATTGGACAATTAGAAAAAGATCTTTAAAAAGTGAGTGAAGAAAATACCTCACTGAAAATCAGGGTCGAACAATTGGAATTGAATGACTTGAGGAGACAAGAAGAATCAGTCAAGCAAATCCAAAAAAATCAAACAATGGAAAAGAATGTGAAATACCTTCTGGGGAAGACAACAGACCTGGAAAACAGATCCAGGAGAGACAATCTGAGAATCATTGGACTTCCAGAAAAACATGATGAAAAAAAGAGCCTGGACACTATTTTCCAGTAAAGTATCAAAGAGAACTGCCCAGAAGTCATAGGAACAGAGGAAAAAATAAACGTTGAAAGGATTCATCGATCACCCACTGAAAGGGATCCTAAAATCAAAACATCAAGTGGCCAAATGCCAGAACCCTCAGACGAAGGAAAAAATACTGCAAGCGGCTAGAAAAACCCAATTCAAGTATCAAGGAGCCACAATAAGGATCACCCAGGATCTGGCAGCATCCACATTAAAGGATCGAAGGGCCTGGAATATGATATTTCGAAAGGCTAAGGAACTTGGTATGCAACCAAAAATAACTTACCCAGCGAGATTGAGCATCTTTTTCCAGGGAAGAAGATGGACATTCAACGAAATAAGCGAATTTCATCTATTTCTGATGAAAAAGCCAGAACTTAACAAAAAATTTGATCTACAAGCACAGAACTCAAGAGAAATCTAAAAAGGTAAAGATTAATCTTGGGAACTATATTTCGGCTATAAAGATGTATAAAGAATACATGTATACCTTGTTCTAGAAACTAGATGTGGAAAGGACATTGTACCAGAAAAAAGGGAAAGTGGGGGTACTACATTTCATGAAGAGGCAAACCTAGAAACCTAGTATATCTGAGAGAAAGAATGGAGAGGGATGAATATAGTGAGTATTTTACTGCTTTCAGAATTGGCATTAAGAGAAGAATTTTAGACATATTCAATCTATGGTGAAACTTCTCCCACCTCATTGAAAAGTGAGAAGGGAAAAGTGAAAAAGGAAGGAATAAGCTAAGTGGAAGGGAATACGGTAACTGGGAGGGAAAGGGGCAAGTTGGGGGGGGAATTCTAAGGGGGGGATACTAAAAAAGGGAGGGCTGTGAGAAGCAAGTGGTGCTCACAAGCTTAATACTGGGAAGGGGGGGTAAGGGAGTAAGAAGGGAGAAAAGCATAAACCGGGGTTAACAAGATGGCAAGTAATACAGAATTGGTCATTTTAACCATAAATGTGAACGGGGTAAACTCCTCTATAAAGAGGAAGCGGTTAGCAGAATGGATTAAAAGCCAGAATCCTACAATATGTTGTATACAGGAAACACACCTGAAGCGGGGTGATACATGCAGGTTAAAGGTAAAAGGTTGGAGCAAAACCTACTATACTTCAGGTGAAGCCAAAAAAGCAGGGGTAGCCATCCTGATCTCAGATCAAGCTAAAGCAAAAATTGATCTAATTAAAAGAGATAAGGAAGGGCACTATATCTTGCTAAAGGGCAGCATGGATAATGAAGCACTATCTATATTAAACATATATGCACCAAGTAGTGTAGCATCTAAATTCTTAAAAGAGAAATTAAGAGAGCTGCAAGAAGAAATAGACAGTAAAACTATAATAGTGGGAGATCTCAACCTTGCACTCTCAGAATTAGATAAATCAAACCACAAAATAAATAAGAAAGAAGTCAAAGAGATAAATAGAATACTAGAAAAATTAGATATAATAGATCTCTGGAGAAAATGTAATGGGGACAGAAAGGAGTACACCTTCTTTTCAGCAGTTCATGGAACTTATACAAAAATTGACCATATATTAGGACATAAAAACCTCAAACTCAAATGCAGTAAGGCAGAAATAGTGAATGCATCCTTTTCAGACCATGATGCATTGAAAATTACATTCAATAAAAAGCCACAGGAAAGTAGACCAAAAAATAATTGGAAACTAAATAATCTCATACTAAAGAATGATTGGGTGAAACAGCAAATTATAGACATAATTAATAACTTCATCCAAGAAAATGATAATAATGAGACATCATACCAAAATGTATGGGATGCAGCCAAAGCGGTAATAAGGGGAAATCTCATATCTCTAGAGGCCTATTTGTATAAAATAGAGAAAGAGAAGGTCAATGAATTGGGCTTGCAACTAAAAATGCTAGAAAAGGAACAAATTAAAAACCCCCAGTCAAACACTAAACTTGAAATTCAAAAAATAAAAGGAGAGATCAATAAAATTGAAAGTAAAAAAACTATTGAATTAATTAATAAAACTAAGAGTTGGTTCTATGAAAAAACCAACAAAATAGACAAACCCTTAGTAAATCTGATTAAAAAAAGGAAAGAGGAAAATCAAATTGTTAGTCTTAAAAATGAAAAGGGAGAACTCACCACTAACGAAGAGGAAATTAGAGCAATAATTAGGAGTTACTTTGCCCAACTTTACGCCAATAAATTCGACAACTTAAATGAAATAGAAGAATACCTCCAAAAATATAGCTTGCCTAAACTAACAGAGGAAGAAGTAAATATCCTAAACATTCCTATCTCAGAAAAAGAAATAGAACAAACTATCAATCAACTCCCTAAGAAAAAAACCCCAGGACCAGATGGATTTACATCTGAATTCTATCAAACATTTAAAGATCAATTAACTCCAATGCTAAATAAACTATTTGAAGAAGTAGGGATTGAAGGAGTCCTACCAAACTCCTTTTATGACACAGATATGGTACTGATACCTAAACCAGGTAGGCTGAAAACAGAGAAAGAAAATTATAGACCAATCTCCCTAATGAATATTGATGCTAAAATCTTAAATAAAATATTAGCAAAAAGATTACAGAAAATCATCCCCAGGATAATACACTATGACCAAGTAGGATTTATACCAGGAATGCAGGGCTGGTTCAATATTAGGAAAACTATTAACATAATTGACTATATCAACAACCAACCAAACAAAAACCATATGATCATCTCAATAGATGCAGAAAAAGCATTTGATAAAATCCAACAGCCATTCCTAATAAAAACACTTGAGAGCATAGGAATAAAAGGACTTTTCCTTAAAATAGTTAGGAGCATATATTTTAAACCTTCAGTAAGCATCATATGCAATGGGGAAAAACTGGAACCTTTCCCGGTAAGATCTGGAGTGAAGCAAGGTTGCCCACTATCACCATTATTGTTCAATATTGTATTAGAAACACTGGCCTCTGCAATAAGAGTCGAGAAAGATATTAAAGGAATTAGAGTAGGCAATGAGGAAACCAAACTATCACTCTTTGCAGATGATATGATGGTATACCTAGAGAACCCCAGAGATTCTACTAAAAAGCTATTAGAAATAATTCATAATTTTAGCAAAGTAGCTGGATACAAAATAAATCCCCATAAATCCTCAGCATTCTTATACACCACCAACAAAATCCAAGAGCAAGAGATACAAAGAGAAATTCCATTCAAAATAACTGTTGATAGCATAAAATATTTGGGAATCTACCTACCAAAGGAAAGTCAGGAATTATATGAGCAAAATTACAAAAAAGTTTTCACACAAATAAAGTCAGACTTAAATAATTGGAAAAATATTAAGTGCTCTTGGATAGGCCGAGCGAATATAATAAAGATGACAATACTCCCTAAACTAATCTATTTATTTAGTGCTATACCAATCAGACTTCCAAGAAAATATTTTAATGATTTAGAAAAAATAACAACAAAATTCATATGGAACAATAAAAAGTCGAGAATCTCAAGGGAATTAATGAAAAAAAAATCAAATGAAGGTGGTCTAGCTGTACCTGATCTAAAATTATATTATAAAGCAGCAGTCACCAAAACCATTTGGTATTGGCTTAGAAATAGATTAGTTGATCAGTGGAAAAGGTTAGGTTCACAAGACAGAATAGTCAACTATAGCAATCTAGTGTTTGACAAACCCAAAAATTCTAAATTTTGGGATAAGATTTCATTATTTGATAAAAACTGCTGGGATAACTGGAAATTAGTATGGCAGAAATTAGGCAAGGACCCACACTTAACACCACATACCAAGATAAGATCAAAATGGGTCCATGACCTAGGCATAAAGAACAAGATTATAAATAAATTAGAGGAACATAGGATAGTTTATCTCTCAGACTTGTGGAGGAGAAAGAAATTTGTGACCAAAGATGAACTAGAGACCATTACCGATCACAAAATAGAAAATTTTGATTATATCAAATTAAAAAGCCTTTGTACAAACAGAACGAATGCAAACAAGATTAGTAGGGAAGTAACAAACTGGGAAAACATCTTTACAATTAAAGGTTCTGATAAAGGCCTCATTTCCAAAATATATAGAGAACTGACTCAAATTTATAAAATTTATAAAAAATCAAGCCATTCTCCAATTGATAAATGGTCAAAGGATATGAACAGACAATTTTCAGATGAAATTGAAACTATTACCACTCACATGAAAGAGTGTTCCAAATCACTTTTGATCAGAGAAATGCAAATTAAGACAACTCTGAGATATCACTACACACCTGTCAGATTGGCTAAGATGACAGGAAAAAATAGTGATGAATGTTGGAGGGGATGCGGGAAAACGGGGACACTGATGCATTGTTGGTGGAGTTGTGAACGAATCCAGCCATTCTGGAGAGCGATCTGGAATTATGCCCAAAAAGTTATCAAACTGTGCATACCCTTTGATCCAGCAGTGTTTCTATTGGGCTTATACCCCAAAGAGATACTAAAAAAGGGAAGGGGACCTGTATGTGCCAAAATGTTTGTAGCAGCCCTGTTTGTAGTGGCTAGAAACTGGAAAATGAATAGATGCCCATCAATTGGAGAATGGCTGGATAAATTGTGGTATATGAATGTTATGGAATATTATTGCTCTGTAAGGAATGACCAGCAGGATGAATACAGAGAGGCTTGGAGAGACCTACATGGACTGATGCTAAGTGAGATGAGCAGAACCAGGAGATCATTATACACTTCGACAACGATATTGTATGAGGATGTATTCTGATGGAAGTGGATTTCTCTGACAAGGAGACTTAACTGAGTTTCATTGGAGAAATGATGGACAGAAACAGCTACACCCAAAGAAGGAATACTGGGAAATGAATGTGAATTATTTGCATTTTTGATTTTCTTCCCGAGTTATTTTTACCTTCTGAATCCAATTCTCCCTGTGCAGCGGGAGAACTGTTCGGTTCTGCAAATACGTATTGTATCTAGGATATACTGCAATATATTTATACTGCAACATATAGGACTGCTTGCCATCTTGGGGGGGGGGAGGAGGGAGGGAGGGGAAAAAACGAAACATAAGTGATTGCAAGGGATAATATCGTGTAAAAATTATCCTGGCATGGATTCTGTCAATACAAAGTTATTATTAAATAAAATAAAATTAAAAAAAAAAAAGAAAGAAAAACAATCTGGGCAGAAGGACTAAACTAAGTTGAGAGTAAGTGGTAGGCTTCAAATCCACCTGTGATTTAGGTGATGTTTTCCCCCAAGCATGTAAAGACTTCCATTGCTGGCTATGAATGTGAAGCAGATGCTCTGGAGCATTTAAAGCTTGTTCAGTCATTGAAGATTCCAAGTTTATCCATTGCATCCTGGTTCGTTGCCACTCATCCCGACTTTTGTCTTGCCCCTAGACTTCACTTACTCTGGAACAGAGAGTGATGATGATTACTATGCAGTTTTGCTTCACTTAAATCCAATTCATACATGAATCAAGATATCACCCTATAAGATCATTGGGCCTCTTTGAAAATTAAGGATAAATAGCAAAACAACAATAATTTGGTTTGTACCATCTGAAGACAAGTTGTCTTCCTCCATCCTGAACCCACCAAACCTAAGTAAAACATAAGCATCTTTTTTTTTAATTAAAGCTTTTTATTTTCAAAACACATGTAGATAATTTTCAATATTCACCCTTGAAAAACCTTCTGTTCCAAATTTTTTCCTACCTTTCCCCATCTCCTCCCTTAGATGGCAAGTAATCTATGTTAAACATGTACAATTCTTCTATATATAGTTCTACAATTATCATGCAGCACAGAAAAATCAGCTCAAAAAGGAAAAAAATGAGAGAGAAAACAAAATGCAAGCAAACAACAAAAAGAGTAAAAATACTATATTGTGATCCACACACGGTTCCCACAATCTTCTCTCTGGGTGCAGAGGGAGTTCTTGCTCACAAGATCACTGGAACTGGCTTGAATCACTTTGCTAAACCATAAGCCTCTTGACCATAGGACTGTAGTATTTTTGTCTGTGTATTTTTTGTGCCTAGCAAAATATTAGTACATAGTAAATACTTAATGAATGCTGGCTGAATTGAAACAAAGTTCAAGTCAGGTTCTGCTGCTGAAAAATTGGGTGGTCTTGGTCTGCATGTTTGGGGGTCTCTCTTTTGTGAAATGAAGAGACTCTGATCTTATGATCTGTAAAATCCATTCCAACTTTACATCTATGATAATGTTAGTAATTATTATTCTTATGTGTAGAAACAGAAAAAGCCTAGGATGTTTGCAGGGAAAAGTCTAGGATGTGTAGTATGCTGGAAGTTTTTTCCTAGTTCTTTTAGTTTCTTTGAGTACCAATTTGTAGTTTGGGTAGTTTGGATTTTTTGATATTTGAATATTATTTGAATTTTTAGGACATTGTTAATGAAACAGTGTATCAGGACTCATAAGACTTTCTTACCCTATACTGTAGGAGGTTTGTTTGGTAGTCTAATACCAAACTTTCTAATTATTCCCGAGAGACTGAATTAGAAAACAACTGGCTACATTGCTTTCTTGTTGTTTTTTCATTATTTAAAATATTTAAACAACTTGTTTTTGCATTTTATTTTATTTTTCTAAATTACATGTAAATTTTTTTAAACATTCATTTTAAAAAAAATTTAGAGTTTTAAATTCTCTCGCTTCCTCCTTCCCCTCCCAAGTCCTTGAGAATCCAAACAACTTGATTTTGATTATACATTTGATGTCATATTAAACATTATCATCTTAGCCATATTGTAAGAGAAAAGAGAAAAAAAAGTAACCCTAAGAAATATAAAGTAAAAAAAAAAAAAAAACTCTCAATCTGAATTCAAAGTTTACCAGTCCTTTCTCTGGAAGTGGATCTCAGTTTTCATTATGTGTTTTTGGAATTGTCTTGAATCACTGCCTTGAGCAGAGAAAATAAGTCATTTATAATTTATCGTCTTTACAATATTGCTATCATTGTGTACATTGTTCTCCTTGTTCTTCTCATTTCATTTTGCTTCATTTCATGTCTTTGCAGGTTTTTCTAGAAGCATACTAATCATTGTTGGTTGAAGAAGAATCATATACTGCAGTTTGTTCAACCATTTCCCAATTGAATATTGCCTCAGTTTGAAATTCTTTGCCACCATAAGAAGAGCTATCATAAATATTTTTGTAAGTATAAGTCCTTTTCCTTTTTTTTTTTTTTTGAGCTCTTTATGTTATAGATTTATCAGGCTCAAAAGATATGCAAGGTTTTATAACTCTTTGAGGATAGCTCCAAATTGCTCTCCAGAATAATAAAGTTTACAACTTTACTAACAATTCATTTATATCCCTATTTCCCACATCCCCTCCAATATTTGTTATTTTCCTCTTTTGCCATATTAGACAATCTGAAGGTGTGAAGTAGTATCTCACAGTTGTTTTAATTTGTATTTTTCTAATCAATAATGATTTAGGACATTTTTTTCATATGATTATAGTTTTGATTTCTTCTTTTAAAACTGCCTGTTTATATCTTTTTGCAAAATCAAAAGATTTTTAAAAATTATTCCTCTCATGCAACTCATTAAACCCATTAATCCAAACTATCAAGCTAACTATATCTGCCAATTGGAACAGTGTTGGGTAATTCTAAAAACAGAATGACTCATCAAAGAAATGGGTCAGGCCCATGGAATGTTCATGAAGAGGCCCTAATGTCTGGCAACTCTGTGGAAAGCTCTAGGTGCTGCTAAGGAGGAAATAATCTCTTCATTTGAATATTAATTCAGTAGAGCAATTAATTTGGAGTAAGTATTTGTTCTGTGAGAATTAACTTCTGACTATATGTATGTATGTACACACATGTATGTGTATATATATATGTATATATTAGATTTACACATGCTTTAGTCATCATAGTTTTATAGATTTTACAGCTAACAATACATTAGAGAAAAAAATCACTTGAAATAGTTGTATTTTGATCAAATACTGGTTCTCTTGAACATTCAATAGGATGTTTTAAAAATAAATTCTAAACATTTTTTCTTAACTGTGTTGATACTGAAGGCAATGCATCTGATCAAAGAAGTTAGATGTGTTACCGCTCTCTCATTTTCTAGGTTTTTTTCCCCTTCTGTATTATCTTTAAAGTTAGTGAGAAATCTTGTGACCCTGGGATTAAAGAGAGGTAATGAACTTGGGGGAAAAAAATATGTGGGGGGTGTGTGTGTGTGTGTGTGTGTGTGTGTGTGTGGATGTATGTATGCATGCATGCATATTTTTATGTATCATTTCACACACAAAGTTTATTACCTCTTTTTAATGGAGAACATCTGGCTGGACCTCCTGCTTCTCCTCCTGGCAGGAAGTAAAGTCTCTGAAGGGTTGGAGAGAATAAGATGAGAAACTTAATGATACCTATGAAGGACAGCCTTTGCCACACTAGTATTCTGGCCTATAGAGAGATTGACAATTGCTTTACCTCTTTTAAATAATTTCAATTTGGGGGAGTTTTTGAGAGTTCATGAGAACTAGTGAAAATGTTGAGTTCTTGTTCTTGTTGGTCATTTGATCCATATCCCAAAACTTTAAGTAGGTTTAGTTCATATAACTTTGAACAGTTTGGATAATGGGAATTTTGATATATAAGATTCAGCTGGGTAAAATATAGATGACACATTGGCTCCCAGAGTCTTCCCTTTAAATCATATAGATCAAAGCTTCTTAAACTGTGGGTCATGACACTGAATGTGGGGAGGGAGGTCACAAAATTATGACTTATTATCAGTAAATGTTTGACTTGTATATCTATTTTATTTACCTATATACCTGAGGTTGTATAAAAATTTCTTTGGTGAAAAGGGTTGTGAGTAGAAAAAAATTTTAAGAAGCCCTGATATAAACCATATATTTAAAGATCAAAGAAATCTGAGGAAATTTTCAAATCTCAACACTTCATTTAATAAGTGAGGAAAATGAAAGTGAGAGAGATTTAGTTATTTATTCCAGCTCCTCCAGGCAGTGAGTAATAGAGCCAGAATTTCAATTCACTCACTGCAAATCTCTTGTTCTTTCCACTAACATGGCTTACTTTATGAAATGGCAACAAATTTGTAGGGATATGGTTCAAGTATAAATGCCAGCATTCTTGACTATTTCCTATAGCTCAAATATGCACAGATGGAAGTAATTTTAGTCACACAGACATCTTCCAAATGGTCAAAACGACTCCTTAAATTCTTTGCAATTTCTGATGTCTTCCTTTCTGTGAGACATCTCCTCTTCTCCCATAAATGCCTCTTATGGATTCTTTGCTAAGTGGTCTTATTTTCAATTGATAAAGTTTAATATTGTCCTCAAGCATTAAATATAAATTATATATATATATATATATATAAATTATAAAACTTTAAAATATCAAAGGATGGGGCAACTAGAGGGTGCAGTAGATAGAGTGCTGGCCCTAAAGTTAGGAGGACCTACGTTGAAATCCAGCTTCAGACATTTAACACTTCTTAGCTGTGTGACCCTGGGCAAGTCACTTAACCCCAATTGCCCCAGCAAAAATAAATAGATAAATAAAAATCTAAAAGGATTTTAATTAAGTCTTTCTAGAAGGTCATCTAGTCAAACTCATCCCCAAAATAGCAATTTAATCTTTTTAAAAATCCTTAACCAAGTGTTCATCTAGAACCTGCTTGAAAAACTCCCAATACAAAAAAATCACTTCCTGGGCAGCGCGTTTTATTCTTGTTGAAGTTTTTCTTTATATTAAGCTGAAATTTTTTTCCTGGAAAGATGTGTTCTCTTCTTTTTATCCCCCATCCCCACTCCAACATGGTGCAAGTCCGTTACTCTGGAGCCAAGCCAAAAAAAAAAAAAAATCTCATCCCTTGAAGCTAGTAAACTGTCCTGCCTTTCCCCTCAATACCAAGTCTTTTCTAGGTAGAATATGCTTGTAATGTCATTTGAATGTCATAAGAATAGTCTTGCAATGACATTTGACATCTTTCTACTCCTTATCTTCCCTTTTTACCTCTCCTACTAACAGAATTCAGATAAATTTCAATAAAGTTAGCTTTCTTTGTTCTATAAGCAACAGTACAAGCTGAAGATCCAAAATTCTGAAAGTGATCCTTCTGGAAATAAGAGATGTTTTGTGCATCATCTTCTAGAAGGAATGTAAAGCAATGGAGGACATTTCAGAACTGATGCTCTAATTCAACAGTTCCCCTTATGTGAAAATTTAATTTTGTTGTCACTCTGCCTGTGGAATGAGAATAGAAAATTAAGTGAGGATCACTAATATATAAGCTCATTTCTGATGTTAAACTTTAGAATGTTTGAGGTGTTCGGGGGAGTGCAGAGCTTCCTGTCACAGAAAGTGTTTGAACAGATGCAAGATGATCACTTGGAAATGATGCTGCAGAGCAGATTTATACATTGGATAAAAGCAGAATTAGGTGATTTCTAATATTCTTTCTCATATTGAGATTTCAGATTTATGTAATTCTAAGTTAGCTGTTCTTCTTTAAACTTCTTTAAAATTTGCTGTTCTTCTTGTCTTTAAAATATTTAAAGTGCCTTTTCTCATTGTGTCCATTCCTCAACTCTCTCATTATAATGGAACCATACTTTATAATAAATTGGTACAGGAGACAAATAATAACAACAAAATCCTGAACAAATCAACACCTTTGCCATATTCTAAAATAGGTATCTTGTTTCTCATTGATAGCACACCATTACTCTGTGGAGAGACAGCAAACATGATTCACTATTAACCTTCCAAAGTCATGTCCTATTTCTATTAAAATAGCTTATAGGAAAGAAAAGCAAGGCTTACAAAAATAAAACTAGAATTTGAACCCAATGTCCACTACACCATGTCACCTCTATCCATATGGCTATTGATGGCTGCTTATCAGTCAGTTAACATCAGTTCTTGATCTTTGCTCCCCTCTACCTTGTTTTTAGTTTAAAAATCTGAGAATGCTTAGTTTCCTGGGTCTGGAAAGGAAAAGGTATTTCAGAAATTAATACTTAAAAATTTCTTTTAATAATTTTGTCTGTTAAGAACTCCCTTCATTAAATTAGGTCACAATCCCTTAGAGTTATTGTAGTCTGTGTTGATGCATGGTTCTGACCAAAGAAAATTCATCATTTAGTAGGACAGCTTTTGGTAATAAGTCTTTTTGAAATTAGATAGGTAGATCTTCCAATGGCAGACATTTATCTGTACTTATGCTGGGAGACTTACTGCATTTGTAAAACCAGACTAGAAACCTGGTGTACATACTTGAGACAGCCTTTGAAAATTCAGAGCCACCTCTTTGTCACAATGAGGCACGAAAGGAGCTCTTTAGTAGAGGTGCAGAGATATTAAAATTTAAAGTCAGAGTTACTAGTATAAGATAAAATGTAAATCCCTTGAAGGAAACAGATGAAAACAGAGATACAAATATGTGGGAGAAACAAATCATCATATATTCACTTTATCATTGATACATGGTATACTTAAATTTACTATTTGACTTGATGAATAAGATGAATGAAAAGGATGTTACTTTGATGGTTTTGGAAGAGAAGATAGTTGAACAAATATGGATGGCTTTAAGGAGAAAGATTAGAGGTATAACATTTCAGAGCTGGAAATATTCATGGAATATACTCATTTTACAGATAGGAAAAAAAGTCTTAGAATTTAAGTGACTTATTTACAGCTAAGTAACCATTTCATAAATTTATGAATATATTGTTAGCTTTGGAACAGATATGTCAATTAGACTAACTATTTTTATATACTAATTTTATACATATGGAAACCAAAACCCAAAGACTTGAAGGGTCTTTTTCATATCCAGCCATATGAATAAAGGTAACTTGGTATAGTGGACACTGGGTTCAAATTCTAGTTTTGTTCCTTATTACCTTTATAATTTTATATATTTCTCTTTGCTTTTTAAAGTCCGGCTTTCCTTTTCTATAAATTGGGATATCAATAGATATAAAGGAAAGAGATCATCTGGCAGAAAGGGACATGAATCATCCAGCTGGGAAAATTGCTAGTATATCCTGATTGACTTGTTGGGATATGCTTTAAGGACATGTAACAATGGTTTCTCAGAACTTGATCTTGTATGTCACTTGATAAGTTTCCATTGGGGCAACTATATGACATAGTGATTAGAGTACCTGTCCTGAAATCAGAAGGACCCGAGTTCAAATCTGGCCTCAGAAACTTAATATTTCCTACCTGTGTGACCTTAGGCAAGTCACTTAACCTCAATTGCCTCAGGGAAAAAAAAGAATAAATTTCCATTGTGATAATTACTAAACTTCTCCCACTCCCAGTCCACCCTGAATGCCTTACCAACCTGTATTAATTTTCTTCCTTTCCATTTGATATTTTGTACTTACTTAACAGCAGAGCAGAAAGTACATTTATTAGAATATGTTTGTCCATTGGAACTACATATTGGGTTATAATCTGTCGAGCACATGAGGAATTCTCCTGATGGCATTTTAAAAAAAACTTCTGCAGTCAACCTGAAAAATCAGTAATGTGTGTTATCCACCTTCTAATTATTGCAATTTTTATAAAATCAATTTTAAAAAAAATCTGAGAATGCTTAGTTTCTTGGGTCTGGAAAGGAAAAGGTCTGGAGATGCTATGAAAATCATAGCCTACAATCTTTACACAAAGCCCTTTAAACCAGTTTTTTGCCCCTCTTTCCTCCTGCATTTTATAGTAATTGGGAGAGTTCTAACCTTCTATTCATCAGACATTTATTAACTTCTTACAGTGTGCAGAGTAAGAGACATGGTAGAACAGATGACCAATTTAGAAGTCAGGAAGATAGAATCAAGCCCTATCTCTCATATTTACTATGTTATGTTTTCAAGCCATTTAACCTCTAGTGTCTCTGATAACCTTTCCTGATTTGTAAGTTATATGTGAATTGCTAATCTATATTGGAAGAGGATTTTTCTAGAATAGGAGCCAATTGGTTTTGGATTGTTGATCTTGAACTTTATCTGTCATATTTGTATATCCTCTTGGTTTCTTTCTGTTTTGCATCAGTTTCATCTCAATGAGAACATGACTTTAAAATTTATATTTGGAGAACAGCCCATTGGAAACTGACTCAGAAATATCATTTGGAAATAAGCCATTATATTTATTATATTTTGCAGTGGTACATCTTCAAAACAATTTAATTTAAATTTGGGGCCACATCCATGTGAAATGTATTGTCATTATGAGATAAGAATATGATAGTGAAATGGTTGGGGATTGAGGGAAAGAAAACTTACTGTTTCTTTTGAGACTGATTTCACATTTGAGTTAAAAATAAGAAAGCAAAAGGATTAAGCAGTCTCCTGAACTCTCCTGCTTCTTCTACCAAAGCCTTAAGAAGATTTTCTCTAGAGTGAACAAATGTTCTATATGATGTGAAGTAAATGACTTCTTTCCTCTATTTATTCCAAGTTCAGATTCTAATGCTTTAAAATAAGGAAATGTATTAAAGTCAACTCTGAAGAAACTTCCAACTTTGACATCCTATGTTCTAGATTCCATTACATTTTTAGATGTTTGCATTCTGTCTTTTAACTTCATTTATAGCTTTGTCATTTCATTTTATCTCCATCTTTATATCTAAAAGTCTATATATTTTTTATCATATCTTCCTATACTAATATATTATAATCTAAGATCCTTCTTTCTGTAATAGTGTATGTTCCCAGGTTCCTTCAAGCTCTTATAATCTCAATTTTATCTCCTAAGGTTTCTTCTATGCTGGTATAGCATGATTTCTCTTGGCAAAGGAAGAAAAGCAAATACATTTCTTTCAAAAATTCTTATTCTGGGCCAAGATGGCGGAGAGGAGGCACACAGCTGTGTAAGCTCCATGGTTTCTCTCAGAATCCATTTCATTACAAGCCTCTGAATTAATGCTTGACTGAAACCCCACTCTCCCCCCCCCAATAGTTACAAAGAGAAGACATCCTTGAAATTCGCCAGGAAAGGTCTGTTTTTGCTCGAGAGCGGGGAAGGTTTTAGATCTGGTGCAGGCTGAAGGCAGCAGGGGTAGCGAGAGCACAGCAGGCAACTCACAGCCGAGCAGACCGGAGTGGGGTGGGGTGTGATCTCAGCAGTCTCTGCGGGGTCAGAGCTTTGCTACAGGATTGGATACTTTGCCCTGGCAGTAAGCCAGCAGACAACTAGAGAAGCTAAAAACATTGGGGGGTGAAGAATACAACCCAGAACAGCTGGAGTCTCTCAGGACCTGGCCACCCCTCCCCTACAGTGTCTCAGCACGCTCTCGAAGTCTCAGAGCCCAGGTGCAGCACAGTCCTGCTATTACCTTGCTGCTGCCCCCGGAGTCTGTAGAGGAAGCTCGGTAACACCACCCACCCTGAAAAAGAAAGCAGATTCCTTTGGAGTTTTTTTTTTTTCTTTTTTTCTTTTTGTTAGTTTGTCTTTGATTCTTCTCTGACAAAATGAGCAAAAAATTGAAAAGGACTTTAACCCTTGACAGCTTCTATATGGATAGAGAGCAGACTCTAAACCCTGAGGAGACTAAAAACAGACTGTCTCCAGGTGAATCCCCAAAGGAGGAGATCATCTGTTCCTCGGCACAGATGAACCTCATAGAAGAAATTAAAAAGGCTCTCACAAGAGAGCTAGAAGAAAAATGGGAAAAGGAGAGGGAGGCTTGGCAAGAGAGTCTGGAGAAGTCATCCCACTCATTTAAAGACAGAGTGGATAAAGAAAGCAAATCCTTGAAAAATAGGATTAGTGAACTGGAAACAGAAAATAGCTCTCTAAAAAATAAAATTTGCGAAATGGAAAAAAATTCCATAGAACAAAAGAACTCAATTAGACAATTAGAAAAATATATTTAAAAAGTGAGTGAAGAAAATACTTCATTGAAAATCATAATCGAACAAATGGAATTGAATGATGCGAGGAGACAACAAGAAGCAAAACCAAAAAATCAAACAATGGAAAAAAAATGTGAAATTCTTGAGAAACAACAGACAGCAAATCATAGACATAATTAATAACTTCACCCAAGAAACTATCAATAATGAGATGTCATACCAAAATGTGTGGGATGCAGCCAAAGCAGTAATAAGGGGAAATTTCATATCTCTAGAGGCCTACTTGCTTATAAAATAGAGAAAGAAAAGGTCAATGAATTGAACTTGCAAATAAAAATGCTAGAAAATGAACAAATTAAAACACCCCAGTCAAACATTAAACTTGAAACTCTAAAAATAAAAGGAGAGATCAATAAAATTGAAAGTAAAAAAACTATTGAATTAATTAATAAAACTAAGAGTTGGTTCTATGAAAAAACCAACAAAATAGACAAACCCTTAGTAAATCTGATTTAAAAAAGGAAAGAGGAAAATCAAGTTGTTAGTCTTAAAAATGAAAAGGGAGAACTCGCCACTAACGAAGAGGAAATAGAGCAATAATTAGGAGTTACTTTGCCCAACTTTATGCCAATAAATTCGACAACTTAAATGAAATGGAAGGATACCTTCAAAAATATAGCTTGCCCAGATTAACAGAGAAAGAAGTAAATATCCTAAACAGTCCCATCTTAGAAAAAGAAATAGAACAAGCTATTAATCAACTCCCTAAGAAAAAATCCCCAGGACCAGATGGATTTACATGTGAATGCTACCAAACATTTAAAGAACAATTAACTCCAATGCTATATAAACTATTTGAAAAAAATAGGGATTGAAGGAGTCCTACCAAACTCCTTTTATGACACAGACATGGTAATGATACCTAAACTAGGTAGGCTGAAAACAGAGAAAGAAAATTATAGACCAATCTCCCTAATGAATATTGATGCTAAAATCTTAAATAAAATATTAGCAAAAAGATTACAGAAAATCATCCCCGGGATAATACACTATGATCAAGTAGGATTTATACCAGGAATGCAGGGCTAACCAGTTCAATATTAGGAAAACTATTAGCATAATTGACTATATCAAAAACCAACCAAACAAAAACCATATGATCATCTCAATAGATGCAGAAAAAGCATTTGATACAATCCAACATCCATTCCTAATAAAAACTCTTGAGAGTATAGAAATAAATGGACTTTTCCTTAAAATAGTCAAGAGCATCTATTTAAAACCATCAGTAAGTATCATATGCAATGGGGAAAAACTGGAACCTTTCCCAGTAAGATCTGGAGTGAAGCAAGATTGCCCACTATCACCATTGTTATTCAATATTGTATTAGAAACACTAGCCTCAGCAATAAAAGTCAAGAAAGAGATTAAAGAAATTAGAGTAGGCAATGAGGAAACCAAACTGTCACTCTTTGCAGATGATATGATGGTATACTTAGAGAACCCCAGAGATTCTACTAAAAAGCTATTAGAAATAATTCATAACTTTAGCAAAGTAGCAGGATACAAAACAAATCCCCATAAATGCTCAGCATTTTTATACATCACCAATAAAATCCAACAGCAAGAGATACAAAGAGAAATTCCATTCAGAATAACTGTTGACAGCATAAAATATTTGGGGATCTATCTACCAAAGGAAAGTCAGGAATTATATGAGCAAAATTACAAAACACTTTCCACACAAATAAAGTCAGACTTAAATAATTGGAAAAATATTAAGTGCTCCTGGATAGGCCGAGCGAATATAATAAAGATGACAATACTCCCTAAACTAATCTATTTATTTAGTACTATATCAATTAGACTTCCAAGAAAATATTTTAATGATCTAAAAAAAATAACAACAAAATTCATATGGAAGAACAAAAGATCGAGAATCTCAAGGGAATTAATGAAAAATAAAATCAAATGAAAGTGGCCTAGCTGTACCTGATCTAAAACTATATTATAAAGCAGCAGTCACTAAAACCATTTGGTATTGGCTAAGAAATAGATTAGTTGATCAGTGGAAAAGGTTTGGTTCACAAGATAGAATAGTCAACTATAGCAATCTAGTGTTTGCAAACCCAAAGATCCTAACTTTTGGCATTAGAATTCATTATTTGACAAAAAGTGCTGGGATAACTGGAAATTAGTATGGCAGAAATTAGGCATGGGCCCACACTTAACATCGTATACCAAGATAAGATCAAAATGGGTCCGTGATTTAGGCATAAAGAATGAGATTATAAATAAATTGGAGGAACATAGGATAGTTTATCTCTCAGACTTATGGAGGAGGAAAAAATTTGTGACCGGAGATGAACTAGAGACCATTACTGATCACAAAATAGAAATTTTTTATTACATCAAATTAAAAAGCCTTTCTACAAACAAAACTAATGCAAACAAGATTAGGAAGGAAGCAACAAACTGGGAAAACATCTTCACAGTTAAAGGTTCTAATAAAGCCCTCATTTCCAAAATATATAGAGAATTGACTCCAATTGATAAATTGTCAAAGAATATGAACAGTTTTCAGATGATGAAATTGAAACTATTTCCACTCATATGAAAGAGTGTTCCAAATCACTGTTGATCAGAGAAATGCAAATTAAGACAACTCTGAGATATCACTACATACCTGTCAGATTGGCTAAGATGACAGGAAAAAATAAGGATGAATGTTGGAGGGGATGCGGGAAAACTGGGACATTGATGCATTGTTGGTGGAGCTGTGAACGAATCCAACCATTCTGGAGAGCAATCTGGAATTATATCCCAAAAATTATCAAACTGTGCATACCCTGTGATCCAGCAGTACTACTACTGGGCTTATACCCCAAAGAGATACTAAAGAAGGGAAAGGGACCTTTATGTGCCAAAATGTTTGTGGCAGCCCTGTTTTTAGTGGCTAGAAACTGGAAATTGAATGGATGCCCATCAATTGGAGAATGGCTGGGTAAATTGTGGTATATGGATGTTATGGAATATTATTGTTCTGTAAGAAATGACCAGCAGAATGAATACAGAGAGGCTTGGAGAAACTTACATAAACTGATGCTGAGTGAAATGAGCAGAACCAGAAGATCATTATATACTTCAACAACAATACTGTATGAGGATGTATTCTGATGGAAGTGGATTTCTTTGACAAAGAGATCTAACTCAGTTCCAGCTGATCAGTGATGGACAGAAGCAGCTACACCCAAAGAAAGAACACTGGGAAATGAATGTAAACTATTTGCATTTTTGTTTTTCTTCCTGGGTTATTTTTACCTTCTGAATCCAATTCTCCCTGTGCAACAAGAGAACTGTTCAGTTCTGCACACATATATTGTATCTAGCATATACTATAACCTATTTAACATGTATAAAATTGCTATCTAGGGGAGGAGATAGAGGGAGAGAAGGGAAAAATCGGAATAGAAGTGAGTGCAAGGGATAATATTGTAAAAAATTACCCATGCATATGTAATGTCAATAAAAAGTTATTAAAAAAAAAAAAAAGAAAAAAAATTCTTATTCTGAAGAGGAAGTCTGCCTACCTCTCAGGTATTTTTATTGTGGACCTGTGTCAGTTCATTGTAAGGAGGCAGCCGATATCAGGGTTTAGGGCCATATCAAGAAGAAGATACTCACTGAAGATGGACATCAGTGTCATGCTGCTTATCCATGACACTGGACCCAGTGTCATGAAGGTATGCACCCTTCATGCTGCAAGTATTGGCAAGATGACTGGAATGCCGTGAGTCAAAGTAAGGTGCTGTTCTATGATCAGAATTCGTAGGTTCAGCATTATATACAGGTAGAAATCTACCTGTTTGTTATAGAATATTATTGTTCTGTAAGAAATGGCCAGCAGAATGATTATAGAGAGGCTTGGAGAAACTTACATAAACTGATGCTGAGTGAAATGAGCAGAACCAGGAGATCATTATATACTTCAATTGTGTAAATGCACAGCCTTGGAAATGGCTTCTGAATGACTCACTTATGAAAGGGTTAGCCTGAAGGTAAAACTCAGTTATGAAGGAGTATTATATTATAATCTTGTCCTAAGCTGATTTCTCAAACATATAAAACCAGCATAATTTCCTTACATAGTAATAGTTCATATTTATATAGTGAATTATAGTTTACAAAATACTTTATTTGATCCCTCACAATGATGTGTGAGGTAGAAACTCTTCTATGATCTTTTTGCACATGAGGTAACAGATGCAGACCATTAAAATGAAATTCCCAGAGTCTCAAGGCTTGTAGAGGTGATGTAGGATTTGCATAAAGTTTTTGAATTCAGAATTGAGTGGTGGTTTTCTTCACCATTTTATGCTACCTCTCAGGACATATGGGTCTCCCTATCACTAAAACTATTCTAGTAGAGTACAGCTATTTATTTTTAGAATATATTAAGTGGCATTCTTGCATGCCAGGAAAGGTCAAATTCTAGATTTAATAATTACAGAGGAATAAAAATTAAAGGTTATTTAATGAAAGAGTTTTATAGATGTGGCTGTTCTTATTATAGATGAAAAAAATTGAGATTCTGTGAAAGGAAATGACAGTAAGTTAGGGGCAAACTTGCTTTTGAGATTGCCCAAAAGAAGCTCACAAAAGGAGATATATTCCAAGATTATGGGGAAATGTTCATTAATGAGATCTTGTATGGTGGCAACAGAGCTATATGTTATGGTGGGAGCCAAGTAAGATTACATTGTGACAGAGCAAAGTGGGTCTGGGACTCTGTTTATCTGGGTGATTTTCTTATCTGAGTGAGTCTTTCTCCCTACTTCTATAAATCTCTGGGAAAGTCCTATGGGGTGGGCTGGGTATACATACATATCATTACTTTGAGTGATGATGATTATTTGTCTCAAGACTATTAGCAGTTACTTCCTTGAAACTATCTTTTGAGTTCTTTTTTATTTTTATTTTTGCCTGACTTATTAGTTATGAATGAAATCTTTTTTTTTTTTTAAATTTTTATTTAATAATTACTTTATATTGACAGAATCCATGCCAGGGTAATTTTTTTTTTTTTACAACATTATCCCTTGCACTCTTTTCTGTTCTGATTTTTTCCCCTCCCTCCCTCCACCCCCTCCCCTAGATGGCAAGCAGTCCTTTTTATGTTGGATATGTTGCAGTATATCCTAGATACAATATATGTTTGCAGAACCGAAAAGTTCTCTTGTTGCATAGGGAGAATTGGATTCAGAAGGTATAAATAACCCGGGAAGAAAAACAGAAATGCAGATAGTTCACATTCATTTCCCAGTGTTCTTTCTTTGGGTGTAGCTGCTTTTGTCCGTCATTTATCAATTGAAACTCAGTTAGGTCTCTTTGTCAAAGAAATCCACTTCCATCAAAATATGTCTTCATACAATATCGTTGTCGAAGTGTATAATGATCTCCTGGTTCTGCTCATTTCACTTAGCATCAGTTCATGTAAGTCTCGCCAGTCCTCTCTGTATTCATCCTGCTGGTCATTTCTTACAGAACAATAATATTCCATAACATTCATATACCACAATTTACCCAGCCATTCTCCAGTTGATGGGCATCCATTATGAATGAAATCTTAAACATGTTATGAGTGAGGCTTTCTTTACCTCAGATTACAGATATCTGAGAGGAGGTTAGTTACTACTCATGCTAATCATAAACCTAAAGCAAAACTTTATGTTCTTCTGCTATTATCCTAGGCCATTGTCTCCAAAGGTATAACTGTTCCCATAATCAGACTTTTCTCTGTGTGCTATCCCTTGCATAGTAGAAACAATCTTCCCCTTCCCTCCCTAATTCCCCAAACAAATGAGTAAATAGACTTACAAATAGCTTTTGCCCTATGTGAAAAATTCCTATTTATGATTAAATAATAATCTTTTAATTAAGAGCTCTTTTTTTCTCAAGAGATTATGTGAATCTTTAAAATTTAGTGAATTAAATGAGAATTAAAAGAGAAAAGGAAGCAACAAAAATTTTTTTAAAGAAATCTTAGAGTAATCTATTTTTTTTCCTTTTAGAGATTTTTTGAAACAGTATAGACATTTGTATATTCTGGACTTTTAAAAACTTTTTTCAACAATTATCAGCAAAGCAAAAATATGAGATCTAAAAAAATAGAGAATAAGACTGTATAATCAGGAAATATTTTTCACATGTGCAATAAAAAAATCACACACATATACTTATAAAAATGTGTATATGTTCTCACAAAAAGGTTCCAACTAATTATTCTGTTTATGTCCCTCTATTCTGGCGATCTTTCTATCCTTCCTCTGTTTGCACTTTTAAAAACATTTTATTAACATTCTTTTTGTTATGTCTGTCTCAACCTATCCATCCCACCCAGTAGAATTAGTCAAAGAAACAAATCCATTGATCATATCTTGTAATGACCGCGTATTTAAAATCAGCCGGAGTCAGGAATTCAGGTTAAGGGGAAAATCTTCAATATTTATTGAAGTGAAGAGGTGAATAAAGATTGCGATAGCAAATATAGGCAGTTGCAACAGGAAGCCAGCTAACAGAGAGAGACGCGAGCCGAGCCAACCATGGCAATGGCAATCCCAAAAGTCTCTCCTCCCCTTCCTTTTCCACTCCCCTGCCTCCACCCACCAAAATCGTCATTTCCTATACAACACATCAGGACTTGCACAAAGAGTGGGTGGGGGCCATTCTTTCTCCAAGCTTATATATTAATAGAGTATGGTCCAATTACTATTTAGCCTCATGTGCTTGGGATCTCAGTGCATCAACTCAAGCCTCAGCCCATTACATCTCCCGCTTTCTTTTGTTTCAGAACACAGGTGATCATGCCATCCCTGACTCCTCAGGGAGGTCAGAGCCCCCAAGGGGAGGTGATCACACCCTCCCTGATTTCTCAGGAAAGGAGGTGAAAACACTGAAAAGGAGGTGATCACAACCCCCCTGACTTCTCAGGAAGGGAGGTGAAAGCACTAAAAAGGAGATAATCACGCCCTCCCTGACATCTCAGGAAGGGAGATGAAAAGCACCAAAGGGAAGTGGGGGTTGCTAGCAGGTTTCTGGGCTCAAGGGTCTTATTATGCACAAACCCATCAGCATGGGAACACATAGCACATAGCACATAGCAACAACACAGAGACTATTAGTGATGACTCTCCCCACAGTCAGTGCAGGCTTGATGTGGTGTAACAAACATGAATTATACACCCAAGTAACGGTATAACAAACAATATAAATCAACATTATGATGTAAAAGATTGCCAGAAGTCCTAGAAGGAGAGTATGTAAACAGCAGTCACAAATACACCTCTTCAGCAGCCAAGAGATAGTCCAAAACCAATCTATTGTCCATTGCTTCACATATCAGGGAATCCAATGATCCCCAAGTTTTTGAAGTCCAGCAAAAGTCTTTTTATGTCTTAGGAAATCCAATGATTCCAGCAGATTTTGAAGTCCTGTAACAGTCTTATCATTTCTCAGAAAATCCAATGATTCCTGAGGGCTTTCAAGTCTTATGTCTCAAAGAATCCAATGATTCCTGAGGGATTTAAAGTCCTACAACAATCTAATGTCTCAGTGAATCCAATGATTTCTGAGGGTTTTGAAGTCCAATGATTTTCTATGTCCATGAGTCAAACGCCATAACTGCCACACTCTTTCAATGGTGAGCACAATCAGTAACAGAACTACCCGATGTTTCTTGGGTCTTCTCCTTCATTTCAAGGGTCTGTTCCATCTCTCTGCAATGGACAAGGCGAATATGGCTCGTTGGCACCCATCTGATTCCTTCTCCACCTGTAGAGATACAAGCAAACCCTCTCCCCCAAGCAGTTAGCCTATCTGGTTCCTTCCATTCACCACTTTCTGGGTCTCTCCCCATCACCTGGCGATTATCTAAAGATAGTGGAGCTGCTCGCACTGGACATTGCCCTTCCGGTGGGTTATAAAACCTGTCTGCCGGAGCCAGTGCATCTTTGTCAAAAATCAAGAAGTTAATAGTATAAAGTGCTAGATTTAGTAGTTCTCTAGGGTTACCTGTGGCTCCCCCTTTCTTTTGTTTTTGGAGGAGCGTCTTAATGTCTCTGTTTCTCCTCTCTACTATTGCCTGTCCTTGAGGATTAAAGGGTATGCCAGTGGTCTGTAAAATCTTATACTGTGCACAAAAGTGTGCAAAATGTTTGGAGGTGTATGCAGGACCATTGTCTGTTTTTATTGATTGTGACACACCCATAATGGCAAATGCTTGCATGAGGAATTCAGTGACCACTCGGACTGTCTCTTTTGCTGCTGGTGTGGCAAAAGTGAATCCTGAAAAGGTGTCTACCACAACATGGATAAAAGACAGACGACCGAAAGATTTATAATGGGTCACATCCATTTGCCAGATTTCATTGGGTCTCAAACCACGAGGGTTCTTCCCTGGAGGCAGTATAGGAGCGTGGAAAGGAAGGCAAGCTGTACAGCTTTTTACTATGCTCCTAGCTTCCTCTTTTGTTATCCCAGATTGTAAACGCAAAGCTCGAGCAGCCTGATGGTACTTAGAATGAGATTCCTGAAATAAAGGTGTACTGGCTAACATAGTTAAAAGCCTATCTGCCTTTGAATTCCCATCAAAAATAGGACCTGGAAGTCCACTATGAGAGTGGACATGCAAGATATAAATCTTACCTGGATGTTTTCTCACTTGCTCCTGAAGTTTCTTAAAGAGCTGATATATATTAGAAACTGCAAATTTTATTTGGGCTGTGGCAATTCTTTGTACCACACCTACTGAATAGGCTGAATCAGATATTATATTTATGTCTCCTGGGTAATAAGTGAGAGCTAACATGATTGCATACAATTCGTTCTGCTGAGTGGACTGAAAAGGAGTTCTGACTACTCTCTTTATAGTTAAGTCATGAGAGTATACAGCACAAATATTGTGTTTGGATGCATCTGTAAAGATAGTTGGTCCTTTAAGAGGAACTTTAGAAACTTTTTCTTCAAGAATCCATTGCCAATTATGTAAAAGTCTGGTTATCTTTAATGGAGACCCATGTATAAAATTTGGAGCCTTGGCTAATAAAATTTGCCACTCTGGGATGGTCTCATAACACACATTAATTTGTGTATTGGTATAAAAGGTGTATATCTTATCAGGTCTTGCCCCAGATAATTGTGTTGCTCCCTTAATGGCCTTTAACAAAATTCTAGCCACAAGCACTAGGTAAGGAGTAAGGCTTTGTTCTGGTTGTGCCGGGAGGTTCACCCACTCTATCACACTGTCTCCTTGATGAAGGACTGCTGTGGGTGCCTCTTGTGTGGCAAAAACTGATATTTCCAAGGGTTTTTGAGTGACTCTTTCAACCACATTGGATAAAGCCAGTTCAACTTCTCTCAAAGCCTCTTGAGCTTCTTTTGTAAGCTGGCGTGGTGAATTTAAAGCACTGTCTCCCCTTAAAATATCATATAATGGTTGTAACTGATAGGTAGTCAAGCCTAACACTGGTCGCATCCATTGGATATCTCCTATCAATTTCTGAAAATCATTTAAGGTGTTTAGCTTCTCTGTTCTTAAGGACAGTTTTTGTACTGTAAGCACCTTAGGGTATACTTCATATCCTAAATATTGAAAAGGAGCATGTCTTTGAATTTTCTCTTCAGCTATGTATAATTTGTAGTATCTTAATGTTTCTATGGTCTTTTGTAGACATGCTTCTAGCATTTGTTCCTCAGGTGCACACATCCATATAATGTAATAGTATAACTTTTGGAAATGCTTTTCTTATCGGAGCAAGAGCAGCAGCAACATACATTTGATACATAGTGAGGCTGTTTTTCATTCCCTGTGGCAAAACTGTCCATTCATATCTTTTATAAGGCTCAGCTAAGTTAACGCTGGGCACTGAAAAGGCAAATCTTTTCATATCCTCCTTATCCAGAGGGATAGAATAGAAACAATCCTTAATATCGATGACCCAAAGAGGCCACTCTCTAGGCAATTGAGTAGGAGATGGAAGTCCAAGCTGAAGAGTTCCCATAGTTTCCATCTGTTCATTTACTTTTCTTAAATCAGTGAGCATCCTCCATTTTCCTGATTTCTTTTTTACAACGAACACTGGGGAATTCCAAGGACTTAGAGAAGGTTGTAAATGTCCTTGTTCAAGCTGCTCCTGTACTATATCTAATAAGGCCTGAATTTTATCGCTACCTAAGGGCCACTGTTCTATCCACACTGGTGTATCAATTTTCCATTGGATAAGAATAGTTGAAAGTGTTGGCAGGCCTTCAACAGCAGCCCTGCTTAAAAAACCGAAGTACTCATTTTTAATCCTAATTGTTGTAAAACGTCTCTTCCCCACAGATTGATGGGGAGTTTTTCAACTATAAAAGGAGTAAAAACTCCTGTTTTGCCTTCAAAAGTCCATCTCATAGGGGCAGCACTAACTTCAGCTGCTATTGATCCTCCTACTCCAGACATATAAGTGTCTGCTTTAATCTTTGGCCAGTGACTGGGCCAACTAGCACTTCTAATAACTGTACGATCTGCACCTGTGTCTACGAATCCTTCCAATGGTAGGCCATTTATATAGATCGTGAGCATAAGTCGGTCAGCCGTTACAGCTGATGTCCAGTATATTCCTGGATTTTGTGGTCTGGAGTCAGAATCTGGGTGACTATCACCAGGTTGCTTATTAGGATTCTGTATGAGTAAACCTGATGCTACTACTTCTCCTGGATGATAAGTCACACATTGTCTACCTGTATTAGTGACTGGGATATTATCTACACATTCCCCAGTTTCCCACATCAGTGTGTGGATGGACACTGTTTTGTACGTACAAAAAGGAGGTGAAATGGTCAAGCCTACTGTGTCTGGAGGTAGGGGATCCATAGGCTGGAGAGGAACAGATTTCATCTCTCCAGGGGGTATCTCAGTTGTCCCAGCTGCATACAGCTCTATTCTCCCCAATTGTAATTCCCTTCTGCCATCAGGTTGCTTCCTGGCTGGTTGACTGTGTAATCCCCTTCTCCCATCATATGGCTTTCTGGCTGATTGGTCATGTCTGGGTACTGGACTTCTAGGCCCTCCCCTAGGTGCACCATTGGCTGCCATCATGCCCCAAGTGTTTTTTGCCTTGGGCCCTGGGGCTGGGCCCCTCATCCCGTTTCCCTGAATCTGTCTACATTCTGAGGTTCAATGGAAGCCTCTGTTGCATTTTGGACATGGGGTAGTGGGTCTTGTTCTCCCACCTTGTTTTCCCATTCTATCTTTATACCAACATTGAGCTTTCAGATGTCCTACTCTTCCACACTGAAAGCATCTACGAGTCTCTCTGGAAGTCCCTTGCCAAGAGGGACTCTGTCTTCCCATGTTTGGATTTTGGGAAGTCTGCACCATAGCCTGGGTATAAAAGGCATCTGTGCCCACTGTGGCACAGCGTCTTATGATCTCCTCTAAAGGAGCATCCTTGTGCAGTCCTAGTATAATTCTTCTGCAAACCTCATTAGCATTTTCCTTAGCAAGTTGCCTTATCAAAATGTCTGTTATTGGATTTTCTCCATTAGTTCTTGTGATAGCTGTCTGCAAACATCCCACAAAGTCAGCAAAGGGTTCATTTGGCCCTTGTGTTATTTTTGTGAAGGCCCCCCCCTTGTCGTCTTTATTGTGAAGAGAAGCCCATGCTTTGATAGCATTAGCAGCAATTTGCTCATATGCTGCTATAGAATAATTAATTTGTGCTGTGACATCTGCAAGTAGGTCATAGGTAATTGCAGCATGAACTCCACTTTGACTATTTTGTTGGGCTTGTATCCTATAGAGCTCACTATATTCAGAAAGCCACAAGTAGTTTTGTCCAGGTTCTAGGCATATCTTAGCTATAGATTTCCAGTCATCAGGGGTCAAGATTTCAAAAGCCAAATTTTGTAACAGCATCTTAACATAAGCTGATGTAGCCCCATAAAGAGTGCAAGCTTTTTTCAGGTCTTTGAGGATATCTATATCAAAAGGAGAGTATCTTCTACTTTCTTGACCTGAAGAATTAAACTGTTGAATAACTGGAAAAATGTGGTGTTGGAATTCCAATACATTTCTTCCTTCTTCTTTGGCCTTAATTAGTCCCTTCTGCAATCTACTCAAAGGAGCAGCTGGACGCTGGGGGGGAGGTGCTGGATGCTGGGGAGGAGGTGCTGGTGCTGTCACTGCCCCCCCCCTCCCCCCACTACCCCTCTTCCCTCTATCCCGGAGGGTGGAGTTGATGGAGGAGAGCCAATTACCTGCTCCTTAGGTGGGGCTGAAGCTGCCTCAGATTCACCCTGCCCTTGAGCCTCACTTAAGTCTCCATGCCCTGTGGGGATATGGCCATTAATCTGTTCTTTGTCTTCCTCCTTTATCTCAGGCTTCCCCATTTGGCTATTCTTTGAGTTTTTTCCTTTTCTCCTAGAACTTATTCGGTATTTTAAGGCCAACAGTATCGTATTGTATAAATAGAATGTTTTCAATGTTATAATCGGAGAGCTGTTGACCAACCAATGCCCAGTTACCTAGAGAGATTTGCTCTTCCTCTAAGAACCCAGGGGAGGTGCGTTTTAATATACCCAGAAGTTTAGCTGCGTGTTCCCAAGTTACAAGTAGCCCTTCCTCTTCTATCAGGTCACATAGGCTTTTTATAGCACCACTCCTGGGTGGGGCGGGGGTTGGGGGGTTTGGGGTGGGGGATGGAGAATCTTTACCTAGGATCTGTCCCATTTCAGCGAAAAAGTTACTGCTTTAGTCTTTAAGAAAATAAGTTCCCTGTTTGTCTTATACTCACCTAAGTTCCTGGTCACTGGAGACTTCTTCAGTGAAAGTAGGGTCCTTGGTTCCCACGCTTGGGCGCCAAATGTAATGACCGCATATTTAAAATCAGCCGGAGTCAGGAATTCAGGTTAAGGGGAAAATCTTCATTATTTATTGAAGTGAAGAGGTGAATAAAGATTGCGATAGCAAATATAGGCAGTTGCGACAGGAAGCCAGCTAACAGAGAGAGACGCGAGCCGAGCCAACCATGGCAATGGCAATCCCAAAAGTTTCTCCTCCCCTTCCTTTTCCACTCCCCTGCCTCCACCCACCAAAATCGTCATTTCCTATACAACACATCAGGACTTGCACAAAGAGTGGGTGGGGGCCATTCTTTCTCCAAGCTTATATATTAATAGAGTATGGTCCAATTACTATTTAGCCTCATGTGCTTGGGACCTCAGTGCATCAACTCAAGCCTCAGCCCATTACAATATCTCATAATGCAAACCTAATTTTATGCTTTTAGTCTGTCATCACTCTGTCAAGAAGTAAAATTAAAAGAAGTTAAAAAATTAATCTTTTGAAATCATGATTAATAATTTTTGCTCAGAGTTTTGAGGTTTTTTCACAATTGTTCCCCTTCATGTTTTTGCCACCAGCCCACAAATTGTTTTCTCTGTTCTGCTTACTTTCCTCTGAATCAGTTCTTATAAATCTTCCCATATTCTTCTAAATCCATCATATTCCTCATTTATTATCATATAAAATTCTTATATATGTCACAAATAGTTCACTCATTTTTCCAAGTTATGGAAATTTTTTTTCCAGTTCTTTGCAACAATAAAACATATGATTAAAAGTATTCTTACATCCTTTCCTCCTCTCTCTTAAGATCCATAGAGTAATGTGGCTCTTTTCAAGAGGGAGATGATGCAGACCAGTTCCAATGCATTTGTGATGGAAAGAGCCATCTGCACCCAAAGTGAAGACTATGGACTGAGTATAGATCACAACATAGTATTTTTACTTTTTTTGTTGTTTCATTGCTTTTTGTTTTCTCTTGTTCTTTTTCCTTTTTGATTGATTTTTCTTGTGCATCATAAGTGTAGAAATATGCACAGAAGTTGCAGATATTTAATATATATTGGATTACTTGCCACCTATGGAAGAGGGTAGTGGAGAAAGGAGGGAGAAAAAGTATAAATAAAATAAGCCTGTACCAAGTGGGAAAATGGTTTTAAAAGTGACAAACTCTCCAGCCTCTGAAAGATCTAAGATATCTGTTAAAGATTTGTGAATGCCTGTTAGCCTACTAGGATGCCCCTTTCTAAAATTTACTTTTAAGTTAAATATAAACTCAGCTCCTCAAATCAATCTTCTTCACGGGGATATTAGCTATTCTCTTTATTGACTCCTATACAATCCATTTCTAATTATCTTTCTCTTGCTTCTTTTTGGCTCATATTCACTTAAACTCCTTGCTAGATTTATTTCTTCTAGGCTATAGGATATATTTCTTCAGATATTTGCTCAACCCTTGCTCAAACCAGACTCACCACCTCAATCTGGATGAGTCAAGTTTTGACCATCCACTAAAGGACCCAACCCCTTGAGCAAGGACCTGTGAGGCAGGAACAATTCTACACCCAATCTCAGGCAGGAAATAGTTTCAGACCAGATCTTCATCCCTTACCCTAAAAGATTCTAGGAACCATTTGTTTTCTTTTTTTGGGGGGGAGAGGGAGGGGTGATGAGGTTCTGCATAGCTAGGTGGCAGTTATCAGAGAAAGCCTCAATAATTGTAAACGATTTGGAAGCCTACCTACTCCCTGAGGTAATTTGGAAGTAGTAGTACTGATAGGATCATCTGGGTCTTAAATGAGCCTTTTGTTCTTAAGTAGACCTTTTGTTCAAGTGGACTTTTGATTACAGCCCTACTCCAGAGAGAAATCTCTGGAATCCTCTCCTCAATTTTTTACTAAGTCTCTACTAAAAGAGATTATACCTTATTTTGGTCTGTTCAGCCCAGTCCAGCCTTCATGCCACAAATAACCCAAACTGTGGCTAAGACACTTAAAATTATTTCCATTCTGTCTAGCATACTTAATTTTCAGAGCAGGTGGGGAAAATTGATCATACTTTTTCCAGGTCAATTTGCTTCTTAAATACCTCTTTTGAGAGGCTATCAAACTGTGCATACCCTGAGATCCAGCAGTGTCTCTCTGGGCTTCCATCCCAAAGAGATCATAAAAAATAGAAAAGGGGGGCAGCTAGATAGTACAGTGGATAGAGCACCAGCCTTGAAGTCAGGAGGACCCGAGTTCAAATCTAATCTCAGACACTTAACATTTCTTAGCTGTGTGACCCTGGGCAGGTCACTTAACCCCAATTGCCTCAGCAAATTAAAAAAAAAAAAAAAAAGAAAGAAAAAAAAGAAAAGGACCCACATGTGCATTCTGAGTACCATCTCTCTCAATCTGTCCTCCTTTTTTCATCTTCCCCTTTCTTATCCCTTTCTCCTTCTCCTTCTATTCTGCCTTCTATTAGCCTCTCCCTGTTGTTTCCCCTTTTTCCTCCTATTTCTTTATAGGGAAGAGGGTGAGACAAGTTTCTATATCAAACTAAATGTGTATGATATTCCCTCTCTAAACCAAATCTAATGAGATTAAGGTTCCAAAAATGTCCATTTCGGAATATTATTGTTCTGTAAGAAATGACCAGCAGGATGAATACAGAGAGGACTGGCGAGACTTACATGAACTGATGCTAAGTGAAATGAGCAGAACCAGGAGATCATTATACACTTCGACAACGATATTGTATGAGGACATATTTTGATGGAAGTGGATTTCTTTGACAAAGAGACCTGAGTTTCAATTGATAAATGACGGACAAAAGCAGCTACACTCAAAGAAAGAACACTGGGAAACGAATGTGAACTATCTGCATTTTTGTTTTTCTTCCTGGGTTATTTATACCTTCTGAATCCAATTCTCCCTATGCAACAAGAGAACTTTTCGGTTCTGCAAACATATATTGTATCTAGGATATACTGCAACATATCCAACACATAAAGGACTGCTTGCCATCTAGGGGAGGGGGTGGAGGGAGGGAGGGAAAAAAAAATCGGAACAGAAACGAGTGTCAATATAAAGTAATTATTAAATAAAAATTAAAAACAAAAACAAAAACAAAAACAAAAAAACAAAAATGTCCATTTCAGTTTGTTCCTCTCCTCAAGAGTTAGGTCTTTTGTGTCTCTTCATGTGACATAATTTACCTCCTTTTGTCTCCTCTTTTCTCTTCTTCCAGTACAATACATTTTCCACCTCTAATTTCTTTCTTATGTAATCACAGTAAAATCAACTTATATCTACACCCCCTGATTATAATTTTTCTAACTTCTCTGACAAAGATACAGTTCTCAGGAGTTATACATATTATCTTTCCATGCAGAGATGTAAACATTTTAACTTTTAAAAAAACATAGTTTTGGGGATAGCTAAATGGCAATATCCCTGGAATCAGGAGGATTTGAGTTCAAATAACAATAACCAAGATCAATCAAGAATAACCACCGTCACAACTATAACTACAACTACAACAATTTATTTTTTTTTCTGTTTACCTTTTTTGCTTTTCTTGAATCTTGTGTTTTTGAAGATCATACTTTCTGCTTAGGTGTGGTCTTTTCATTAGAAATGATTAAAAATCCTCCATTTCATTGAATGACCATCTTTTCCCCTGAAAGATAATGTGTAATTTTGCTGAGTAGTTGATTCTTAGTTGTAGTTCAACCTTCTTTGCCTTTCGGAATATCATATTCTAGGCTCTATGATCCTTTAATATGGAAGTTGCTAGGGCCTGGGTAGTCCTAACTGTAACTCCTTGATATTTGAATTATTTCTTTGTGACTGCTTCTGGAATTTTCTCTTTGATTGGATAATTTTAGGACTTAACTACAATATTCTTTGGGGTTTTTATTTTGGGGTCTTTTTCAGAAAGTTCTTTTTAAGGAAGTATCAGTGGATTCTTTCAATTACTATTTCACCCTCTGTTTCTAAGATATCAGGGTAATTTTGCTTAATGATTCTTTGAAAGATCTTGTCCAGCCCTTTTTTTTTTTTTTTTTTTTTTTCTATCAGGTCTTTCAGATAGTCCAGGAATTCTTAGATTTTCTCTCCTTGATCAATTTTTTTAATAGACAAACTCTGAGAATCCAGGGCCAGGTCTTTTCCACAATGAGGTAACAGAGGAGCTCTTTAATAGAGGTGCAGACATATTAAAGTTTAAAGTCAAAGTTACTAGTCTAAAATGAAACAAATCTCTTGAAGGAAGTGTAATAGACAAAGATATAATAATATATACAATTCATATAACCCATCCATGTATTTTCTTCTGTTTAGCATTTGAACTGAATGAATAACTCATGAATGTGGAGGAGAGGTTATGTGAAGAACTATGACTGTCTTGTAGGAGAAGAATTAGAAGTATAGCATATCAGAGTTGAAAGGCTTCACGGAAACCTGTAATCTTATACATGAAAAATGAACCTTTTGAATTTGAGTGACTTGTCCAAATGTATGCAAAGGGCTGTTAAATTTATAAATACTTGATAGCTTATTTTGGAAGGAATTGCTAACATGATTGTTAACTCTGGAAGCAATATACTGATCATTGTGCCTAACTACTTTATATTTTAATTTTATACATCTGCAAACAAATTATGGAAGCATCTAATTAATTCTATTCATATGGAAACAGAGGTCAAAAGAGTTTCAGGGACTTGTCTATTGTTACCCCTATTGATAGAGATGATATGGTATCATTGAAGGTTCAAATCTTGGCTTTGTACTTACTGCAGATGCTTTTACTGCAGTATGCTTTAAATGCATAGAATAATGGTTTCTTACTCTCTAGTCTCATATATCATTTTAACTACTGAATTCTTGATCACCACAAACCTTGCTCCTATCAATTCTTTTTTTTTTCTTCCCATTTATTGTCTATACTTAACAGAATGGCAGAAAGTACATTGGTATGTTTTCCCTTGAGAACTACAGATTGTTGTTTAATCTATAAGATATGCTCGAGACTTTCCTGGGGACAGTTTTCATACCCATTGCAATCAACCTGAAAAATCAGTAATATTATCTCCCTCTTAGGTCATAGGATTTATAGAAAATTAAGCTTCTAAAACCTGGGGATGCTTAGATTTCTAGTTCTAAAAAAGGAAAATAATCAGATGATACTATGAAAATCATGCCTATATTCTTTAGAGAACCCTTGAGACCAATTACAACACCCTGATATTTCGTCTGTATTTCAAAGTCATGGAGGGATGGTGAGATTTGATCTCCAGAATTCTAATCTTCTATTTAGCAGACAATTATTGACTCTCTAGAATATACAGAGTAAGAATCTACAAGGCAGAAGAGATAGATTGTTGGCCTTGGAGGCAGGAAAGCCTGATCCCCATTCTGCTTCTTTTATATTTTTGTATAATCATATTGACAAGTATTTTCACAACTCTTGTGGATTCTGAGAACCTCCAATATTTATAATTATAGCTGAGTTGCTGATCCATATTGGTAAAGCATTATTCTAGGCTAGGATCATTCATAACATTGCTTTCTGATATATGACCTTGAGCTTTCCCTGTTCTACTTAGATAGCCTTTTGGATTTTGGCCCTTATGGACTTTAACTAGGACATGACTTTATTATGTATATAATTGAAGAAAAGCTGAATGGATGCTGACCCACAATGCCATCTAACGTCTCCCCATTTAATAAATTTTCCAATAAAAAATAATAAGTTTTCCTTTAAAATAATTCAGTTGTAATTTGGGACCACATGTATATAAAATGCAAAGTCAATAGAAGATGTGAATGCAATAGCAAAAAAGTTTTAGAACTGAGAGAAAGACTTACTGTTTCTTCTGAGACTGATTCTGCATCTGGAATAGAAATCAAGAAGGGAAAAGTATTAAGGGAAGCCAACATGGTCTAAATGACCCAAAAATGTTCCTCCTCTTTAGTCTTAGGAAACTCTTTTATCTAATGATAAGAAACAACTTATCAACATTTCAAATGATGCCAGTTTTTAGTTTTTGGTACTCTGTAATGTAACGGAAAGATCCATTAATCCCCATGCTTTTCTATACTTTTTAACATAAATATATTCTGTATCTTTTAAAAGCTTTTTCTTGTATGTTTATTTTTCTTGTATTTTTAGATAATAGTCACATTTTAATGAGTTTAGTAGAAGATTCTATGAAAATTTGACTCTTTATTTAAAGCCAGCTTTCTTAGAGAAAACTGAAAACAGATAGGAATTGAAACTGTAGCAAGGGCCTATTTTCACTCTGGGAATCTCAGATTCCTTCTAGGTCAATGAGGAGACCCACATAAAATATTGCTTCCTACTAACTATAGCACAATATGAGTAAGTAATGAGTCTCTATCAGTTCTATAAGGTAGAAACTTGATGCCTTATAATATCTGAGTAAGAAGTAACTAACCTGTGGAATATATCTTCACATAAAGCTCTAAAGGCCTTTATGACATCGATAATTAAGAGTATGAAACACCTTGGAGACCATCTGGTCCAATCCTCTAATTTTAGGAATAAGGAAGCTGAGAATTTCAGAGCCAAGAATTTCATTCTGAGTTTTGAATTCAAAATCTATGCTTCATACAGTGGATAAAGTAGGTAAATGTCTGCCTCAACCACATGAAGACTTCTGGTGGATGAGAACAACATGTTGTAAAGGCCATGAAGGTGGTGGAAGCAGGCTGTGTAATGTTTAGAGCTACTGAACACTCTTTGTTTAGTAGCTGAAGATGCCCAGGTCCTCTGGTATCCTGGGCTATGCCATTCATTTTAATTTTTGTTTTGCCTCTGGACTTGGATGTTGCTAGAACAGAGAGTGAGATATTCTGCCTTAAATACAAACATGTGCAAATGAAAACAACACCCCATGGTGTTATTGGGTTTTTTTAAAAAAGGAAGGACAAAGGACTGTATTTGTTTAAGTATGGCCCTTTGAGAGGTACATGTGATTGTCTAGAAAAAAAAAATAATCCTGTCTAAATTATTATTTCAACCCTTTGGTATCAGCTTTCTTCTCTGTAAAATAAATACAACAATCTCTTCGTTTCCTGAGCTACAGGAATGCTGGAACCAAATGAATGAGAGAAACTTAGTGAAAGTAGTTTGTGAACAAAAAGTGTCGTATGAAAATAAGCTGTTGTTACATAGATGCTTTGGATTCATTGTATGTATACTCTCTGTTATGAAGCAGTTATCAGCCCTTTATGCCTTCTCATCTCTTTACCAAACCTTTTACAATTATTCCTCATTCATAGAAATAACATTTTCTCCAAAATGATAATAAAATATTGCTCTAAGTAGAACTTTTCCCATCTCTCCAATTATGCAGTTCATTATAGACCTTTGCCCTCTCTTTGATCATTTTCCTGTACTCTCCCTTCCCCCACTGCTCCCAATTCTTCTGCCTAGCACCATCTTGTCTCAGTCCTCTGTATATGAGTTGCCCTGAGGGGCCTTGATTACCCTTTTCCTAAGTGAGGTATGAGTGAGCATAAAGCCCCTGCAGATCTTACCAGTTATGAAAACGATTCTCTGAAACAAGATAGAGATTTCTTCTCTTACAGGACTCTCAGACAGTGATGCCCTGTGACACCACTGAAAATATATTATCCTCTTTCTTTCTGTCCTTTTCTAGCCATTAAAAAAAATCTATTTCTATTCTTTTCTGGCTGGAAGAGTTATTTTTGCTTTAAGATGAGTAAGTATTCTCTTCTGTGTATTCCCATTTTCCTTTTTTAATCCCTTCATTTCTGTCATTTAACTTCATGAAAAAAAAAAAACAAAAGGGGGTATAGCTGAGATTGCAGAGAGGACATACGTTTCTTTCTGATCTTGTTCAATGTCCCTTAAACTAATTAGCAAATACAGCTTCTGAATTAGTTCTGGACTGACAAAACCCACAAATATTGGGAATGTAACAAATTACCAGCAGAAGATAATTTCAAAGCCCTCCAGAAAAGGTTTGTTTCACTCAGGCACTGAGGGAGGCAAGCCAAGAGCAAGCAGGATTGTCACAGACATAGGTACAGGCAGTGAAGACCTGGGGTGATGGGGGCTCCACATGATGGAGAATCTGTGGGGAGGAATCTACAGTAATGTTGACTACTCTGCCCTGGTTGCAAGCCAGTAGATCAGCAGAAAAGTTGTAAAGCATCCAATACAAACACAAAAGGTAAAGAGTGAATTTCAAAATGCCAGAATTTCACAGGACTTGGTCATACCCATCTGTAATATTCTGGTTTAGCTTTCTGGAGGTCTCTGGACCAGCCTTGGTCTCAGCAGAAGAATGGTCAGGAATAAAGTCCAAAGTCTTCATTATCTCCTTCACAGTTTGTCTCCTTTGCCTGGGGCCTAGCCAGCTTTCTGGAGGCTCTCTGGAATGGGTCTTGGTTTCAGTGGAGAACTGGAGGAGACAGGAAAGCCACCAGAGGCTGATCAGTTCTTCTCTCTCAAAGTGCAGGAGGCAGGAGAGCCACTAGGAGAGTCTCTATTTTGAAGTCTGTCTCCCTTCCCAGAACCCTTAGCTCATATATACTCTATTATAAGTGTATCATTGTAGGTATCAAATTATAGAACAATACCAAGTATTAGAGAATCATTATCTTAATTCTGCTGAGTTAACACCTTGTTTTAGGATTAAATAAATCATACTGAACTAGAGAACTCACATGCTAAACTAGATAACCATTGTCTTATCAGTTCCACTGAGTTAACATCTTGTAGAATTAAATCAATCATACAGAGTTAATGCTCTTTACACCCACCCAATACTGGAAGTCATTAAGCACTGACCCAGCACAGCCACTGCCACTTGTAGAGGAACCTTGGACAATGTCCTTGCCCTAAAAACATATCTCCAGGTTAAAAAAATATATAAGTAAAAAAGCAAAAGAACTCTGACAATAGATAGTTTTTATGGTGAAAGAGAAGAACAAATTTCAAATCTTAAGGAGACTAAAAGCAGATCATCTCCAGATGAAGTCCTAAAGGATGACATAAATTAGTCCCCTTCATACAAGGTTCTGCTAGAAGAAATTAAAAAGGATCTTAAAGGAGATCTAGAAGAAAAATGGGGAAAGGAAATGAAAACTTTTGCAAGAGGATTTGGAAAAGGTAACAGAAATTATCTGAAGAAAATTCGCTACAAAATAGACTTAGTGAAATGGAAAAAGTATATAACTCATTAAAAGATAAATTTGACAAAATAGAAAAAGAAAACAACTTCCTGAAAAACAGAATTTGTGAAAAGGGGAAAAAAATCATTTAAAAATTCAATCGGATAAACACAAAAAGATTACTTTTTGCAATGAAAAGCAAATGAAAAGTGAAAAAAAAAATAGTTCATTAAAAATCAAACCTAAACAAATGAAAATGAATGACTCAATGAGACATCAAGAATTAGTCAAGCAAAACTGAAAAATGAAAAAATAAAGAAAATGTCAAATACCTAATTGGGGAAACAACTGACCTGGAAAATAGATCTAGAAGAGACAATCTAAAGATTATTCGACTCCTTGAAATCCATGATGAAAAAAAAGAGCCTAGACACTATTTTTCAGGAAGTCATCAGAAAACTACCCCAATATTATAGAATCAGAAGGTAAAATAGCCATTGAAAGAATTCACCAAATACCTCCTGAAAGAGACCCCAAAATTAAAATTCCAAGAATATTGTGGCTAAATTTCAGAACTATCAGACCAAGATAAAAATATTACAAGTAGCCAGAAAAAAAATTCAAATATTGAGGAGCTACAATAATGATTACCTAGGACCTAGCAGCTTCCACCGACAGGATTGAAGAGCCTGGAATCTGATGTTCTGAAATGCAAAGGAACTTGGAATGCAGCTAAGAATAAACTATCCCCCTAAAGTGAGTGTTTTCTTTTAGGGAAGAAGAAGATGGACATTCAATGAAACAGGTAAGTTCCATTGTTTTTCTGATGAAAAGACCAAAGCTAAACAAAAAAATTGACCTCCAAATATAGAACTCAAGAAAAGCATAAAAAGTGTATAAAGAACTCCTGAGAACTGTTTTTCTGTTATGGATATACATAGACAGTGCATATATAATTCAGTTTTACTGTTATAAAAAAGAGGTGTAAAGGGGATTGTACCAGAAAAAGGAGAAAGTGGAAGTAAAATGAAGTAAATTACATCTCACAAAGAGATAAAGGAAACCTATTATATTTGAGGGAAAAAAAGGGAAGGCAATGAACATTGTGTGAATCTTACTCTTATCAGCTTTGGTTCAAAGAGAAAATATTAGACATATTTGGTTTACAGAAAAACTTTTTTCACTTTATAGAATGAGTGGGAGAGAAAAAGGGAAAAGGGAAAGAATAGGCTAAATAAATAGAAGGGAAAACAGAAATAATAGATGAAAGGTATAAGAAAGGAGGAAGGATTCTAAATGGAGAGGGCTGATTGAGGCAAGTGGTGCCCATAAGTAAAATACTTGGGGAGGGAAAGGGGAAAAGGAAAGAGAAAAGTATAATTTGGGATTAATAAAATGGCAGGAAATAGAGAATTAGTAGTTTTATTCATAAATGTGAATGGGGTGAACTCTCCCATAAAGCAAAAGTAAATAACAGACTGGATTAAAAGCCATAATCCTACAATATGTTGTTTGTAAGAAACACATTTAAAGCAGAGCAATACATACAGAGTAAAGGTGAAAGGCTGGAGCAGAATCT